>NW_028318513.1:1656250-1865000 GCF_062004578.1 Staurois parvus | reverse complement strand
AAGTGGAGGAACTCTGGGTTCCTCCGTTTAAGATCACTCCAACAGTGCTGCAATTGCAGCACTGTTGAGTAATGGTGATATCTTCCCCAGAGCCACTCACAGAGGCCCTCCATGATGGCTCTTTTTGCAAATGTAGTCTGCTGCTGGTCGTAGCGGTGGCAGAGGAGAATCTGTGGAAACAAAAAGACAAAAAACATTTAGAGGTGTTTGTGTAGAAATCCATAACAACATTAAACAGCAAACTGTATATCAAACCCCTCACCCAAAAATAGTATTGATATATTAATGTCCTAACAAAATCTACCAAGCTAATTTTAAGCACACACCAGGGCAGAGACAAGGGAGGGCAGAAGGGGCACTTTTCTTAGGCTCCACTGCTCTATGAACAGGGTGGGCACTGAGAGCTTAAGCAGCTCCCTTCTCCCTGCTCCTGACAGGAGTGACTTCAGTGTCATTCCTGTCAGCAGGGCTTTTCTACTTCTGAAGCATGGCAGTACTCGGTAGCACCACTCCCAGCACTAGCCCTGCGCTCAACACTATCACTTGTAAGCAGGAGCCCATTTCCTGTGCCAGCTTCTGTTTACAAGTGACAGAGTAGGAGGATCAGCCAACAGGAACTTGGGTTGTCATGCTGCAAAGCAGAAAGCGCTCACACAAAGCATGATAGCCGAGCCTCCTGGAAACCACTGCTCCTGCACAAATGAGGCATTCCCCTTCTGCCAAACTCCTGTCTTGGCCCTGCAACCTGCAAACAGCAGTTTCCAACACAATTAAAAAATGTGAGATATACATTTTCTGCCATTGAGTGGCTCTCATGCTGCTCTAGTGACTGCAATACTGAGTCTCTAAACTGGTACAAAATCAAAACAAGCAATTCAGAGTTATTTAAGAAATCTAGATCTGTCAATTGCCTCCTTGCCAGATACTAAGAAAAATATTGAATTAATTAGCTTAGAATGATGGCCAGATAAGTAGTTGGGGGTGGGTGGAAGAGCTTTGTACTGGGATTGGGGATTGGAGCTCTATATTGAGGAGGGATGGTTGTTGGGTAGTGTTGAGCTCAGGAGTTTTCAAACATGAGTCCTAACCCAGCTGAGCTATACAGTTGTGTTCAAAATAATAGCAGTCAGACATCACTAACCTGATCAATCACTGTTTTTGGTAGAAATGATATTTCTACATGGCAAATAATTTACTAGCAGGTGTAGTAGAGTAATATAAATCCAACAGACCCAACAGTCATGACATGTATGCTATTGATTCTGTGTAATTGAATCACTAATTGAAAGGGGCTGTCAGGTACCTAATGACGGTAGCTCTAGCTCTCCACAGACTGGATTTCCCCAGGGCGTGGAGTCTAAGCCCCAATATGCTTGTTCACCAGAGCCCCTGATGGTGGGGATTGAGCAGACTGAGACCCGGTCGCGGCCCCTGGGTACACCCAGCTGTGGTAGAGGGAACCGCCAGTGGCACGTAGCAGGATGAGAGCCTGATGTGAAGAGGCAGAACAGGCCCAGACTGCAATGGATGGATCCGAGCAGGATGGATGGACAGAACACACTGGAACAATAGCGGAGTCAGACAGGCCGTGTCGGTAACAGTGGAGGCAGAGCGATACAGAACAGCAGGCAAAGAGTCGTCGGGTCACAGGCCAGGTTCAGCAGCAGGAGATCAGATAATTGGGAACAGGCAGAAGAATGGTCAAACGAGCCAGAGGTCAGGGCAGGAGAAGGTCAGCGGTAATCAGGATCAAGCAGGGTTCGGCAACAACAGGATACTCTCAAAGGAACAACAAGGAACAAGACCATACGGCAATTTGAGCATAGTGCGCCCTGCGCTGTCATTGGTGTCAGGCGCGCATCCACGAGTGCGCATGTGCAGCCGCAGTTGTTGCCACGGGCGCCTAGTGCCCGCACGCTTGTCTGCATTGGGATTCCGCGCATGCGCAGACCCGTGCGCCGCAGCGAAACTCGGGATCCCTGTCATTGCCCCCCCTTATGGGCAGCCTCCAGATGCCCAACTGACTTCTCTTTTGTGGCTGGTTGCAGAAAAATTCTTGGATTAGCCTTGTAGCATGGACATTTTGGGCTGGCTCCCACGAATTTTCCTCTGGGCCATAGCCCTGCCACTTAATGAGGTACTGTGTTAGACCTCTCCTCTTCCTGCAGTCTAAAATTGCTTCAACCTCAAATTCTTCTTCTCCATCAATGTCTATGGCCTCTGGGGGTATAGACCTACGATCTGTAAAAGGATCCGGTGCTGCAGGTTTTAACAGAGACACATGGAAGACAGGATATATCTCGAAGGATTCAGGAAGCGCTAGCTCATAAGCAACCTCATTAATTTTACGTTTTACCAGGAATGGGCCCACGAACTTCGGTGCCAATTTCTTTGATGGACATGCCAACTTCAGATTAATCGTTGCCAACCAGACTTGGTCTCCCAGGTGCAGAATCAATTCGCCTCTTCTCCTTCTATCAAAGTCTTTCTTATTGTCTTCCTGAGCCTTTGCGACTGCCTCCTGTAACACCTTGTTATTGGACGAAAAGAAATCCAGCGTATCCTGAGCGGCAGGGACCAAAATTTCCGGAATCAGATGAGGCAGGAATGTAGGATGGAACCCATAATTGGCAAAGAACGGGGATTGCTTGGTGGTGGAGTGACTCGCATTATTGTAGGCGAATTCCGCTAAAGGCAGGAGTGCCAGCCAGTCATTCTGGAGGAAAGAAGTGTAGAACCTGAGGTATTGCTCTAGGGTTTGGTTGGTCCGTTCGGTCTGCCCATTTGTTTGCGGATGGTATGCGGAAGAAAAAGAAAGCTTGATTTCTAAGATTTCACACAGGGCTCTCCAAAACTTGAGGTGAACTGAACCCCTCGGTCCGAGACAATGTCCCATGGAGCCTTACAACTTCCTTAATAAAGATCCGTACAGTTTCTGGTGCCGAAGGCGTATTCTTTAATGGTAGGAAGTGGGCCATCTTAGACAGATGATCCACTACCACGAAGATCGCAGTGTGATCTTGGGAGGGTGGAAGTTCCACAATGAAGTCTATGGATATCATCTTCCACGGTCTATCAGGTACTGGCAAAGGTCGTAACAAGCCCCAGGCCTTGTTTCTGGTGGGCTTGTTTCTGTTGCAGATAGTACAAGTCTTCACATATGTCTCGCAGTCTTTAGCCATACTTGGCCACCAGAATGTGCGCTGCACCAGTTCGAATGTCTTGAACACTCCAAAATGGCCTGCCACGGATGGTCATGACAGTAACCCAGGACCAGGGTTCGAGCTTCCTCAGGTACCACAATCTGCTCCCCCTTCCACAAGAGTCCTTCTCTGTTGTGCACCAAAACTTCAGATGGACTGGGTATTCACACAGATGCTTTGTCACGAACACGGATGGTGACCTCTAGTGGCCCACTGGCCGGAGTCCCCCAGGGCGCAGAGTCTAAGCCCAGGTCTGCTGGTTCACCAGAGCCCCTGATGGTGGGGATGGACTTGAAGCAGACCAGGACCAGATCGCGACCCCTGAGTGACACCAACCATGGTAAAGGCAACCGCCAATGGCGTGTAGTGGGTAGGAGCCAGATGTGAAGAGGTGTGACGTGGTCAGGCAAGCCGGGTAGGTAACAGCAAGGCAGACGGTACAGATCAGTAACAGGAGGTCAGACAAAAGGAGGATGGTCAGGGTGAGCCAAAAAGGTAAGGGCAGGAGAAGACAGAGGTATCAGGTCCAGGCAGGGTCAGCAACAAGGCAATCAGCATACAGGAAGAGCAGGAACAGGGAGAAGACCATCAGGCAACTTGTGTCTGTGCAGGGCTGGTTTAAGTAGCCCACCCGGTGCTGACAGGCATGCCTGGGTCCTAGTGCCAGCCCAGTGCCGTCATAGGTGACAGACAGAGAGGGCCGCATTAGACCGACCTGCATTGGTTCTGGACCTTCAGCCCCTTCCTGACCTGGATTTCTTATTGGGGAAGTAGAGTGAAGCGGAACTCGGGGTAACACCCATGTGGGCCTAGCCACTTGATTGGCCCTTTCTTTTTGGCGTTCCCGAAGCCTGCGATCGTTTTAGATGGCTGTGTGGATCAATTCCTCCAGGGTGTCTGGAATGCCAACTCTGGCCAGCTCATCTTTCAGTGGTTCAGACAGGCCCAGACGGAATTGGTGGTGCAGTGCTGCGTCGTTCCACTGCGTGTCCCCACTCCAGCACCTGAATTCAGCCACATAATCCTCCGCTGCCTGGCGGCCTTGTTGCAGGGAATGCAGGGTCGCTTCAGGAGAGGCGGCTCGCTGTGGATCATCGCAGAGGAGTTCCATAGCCTTGAAAAACGATGACACAGAATTTAAACTGGGATGATGATCCTCTAGTAACCGATGGGCCCAGCCTTGGGGTTCTTCCTGTAATAACGAGATGATGAACCCCACTCTTACGGACTCTGAAAAAAAGGTTCGGGGTTGGAGGTCCAAGTACAGCAAGCAGGAGTTCCGAAAGGCACGGAACTTCTTCCGATCCCCATTACAACGCTCTGGCGTAGGTACCCGTGGTTCAGGTGGAGGAATGGTGAGTACTGCTCTGGCAGGGAATTCTGCGGATTCCTGGGTCGCAGATGGACTTGCCGTGGTTGCGGACATGGCTGTTAGTCCGGTGAGCATCTGGATCTGCCCCTCCAGCTGCGTGTATCCCTTTTGCAGGGTTTTCACCACCTGGGTGAGTGCCACCAGACACTGGCATATTTCGTCCAGCAGGGAAGGATCTCTTCCTGACTCAGTCATGGCCTGATGGTTCTGTCACGAACACTGATGGCGACCTCTAGTGGCCCACTGGCCGGAGTCCCCCAGGGCGCGGAGTCTAAGCCCAGGTCTGCTGGTTCACCAGAACCCCTGATGGTGTGGATGGACTTGAAGCAGACCAGGACCAGGTTGCGACCCCTGAGTGACACCAACCGTGGTAAAGGCAACCGCCAATGGCGTGTAGCGGGTAGGAGCCAGATGTGAAGAGGTGGGACGTGGTCAGGCAAGCCGGGTAGGTAACAGTGAGGCAGACGGTACAGATTGGTAGACAAAGCATAATTGGGTCACAAGCCGGGTTCAGTAACAGGAGGTCAGACAAAGGGAGCAGGCAGAGGATGGTCAGGGGGAGCCAAAGGTCAGGGCAGGAGAAGACAGCAGTATCAGGTCCAGGCAGGGTCAGCAACAAGGCAATCAGCATACAGGAAGAGCAGGAACAGGGAGAAGACCATCAGGCAACTTGTGTCTGTGCAGGGCTGGTTTAAGTAGCCTGCCCGGCACTGACAGGCGCGCCTGGGTCCTAGTGCCTGCCCAGAGCCATCATAGGTGACAGGCGCGCCTGGGTCCTAGTGCCCGCCTGCCTGAATGTCTTGTCGGACACCTACGCATGTGCAGACTCATGCGTTGCGGTGGTCCCTGACATGCTGCTTGCAACTTGGACAGGAGTTCAGACTGTAGCAATAAAAAATTCCCTGCAGGCAGGATAGTGTCAGGTTTAGAGATTTCCTCCGGGTCCTCGAACATGCGAGAGAGCGCATCGGGCTTCGTGTTCTTAGACCCGGGTCTATAGGTTATGTGAAAAACAAATCTTGAAAAGAACAGCACCCATCTGGCCTGGCGTGGTCTCAGGCACTTAGCTGTTCTCAAATACTCCAAATTCTTATGGTCTGTGTAGATTAAGATTGGATGCATGGCCCCCTCCAGCAGGTACCTCCATTCTTCCAGTGCCGTCTTGATTGCCAAGAGCTCTCGGTCTCCAGTATTATAATTTCTCTCCGCTGGTGTGAGTTTTCTGGAAAAGAAGGCTACGGGGTGCATAAGCTCCTTAAGGCCCTTCCTTTGTGACAGGACTGCCCCTACTGCGTTTTCCGACGCATCTACCTCCAGTATGTAGGGCAAGGAAGAATCCGGGTGATTTAGGATGGGAGCTGCTGTAAACAACTTTTTCAGGGTCTCAAAAGCCATCTGCGCCTCGGGAGTCCACTGGAACCACACCCCTATCTTCGGAGTTGGGTGCTGGGAGACACAAGGCCTGAGAAGTTCTTGATATACTCTCGATAAAAATTGGCGAATCCAATGAACCGCTGTATACCCTTCTTATCAGATGGTACCAGCCATTCTACGATTGCATAAATCTTCTGAGGGTCCATGGCAATTCCTGTGGTGGAGATGATTAATCCCAGGAACGAAATGCTGTGCTGCTCGAAACTACACTTATCTGCCTTGGCATAGAGCCCGTGCTGGCGAAGTCGCTCCAACATGCTCCTGACATGACCCCGATGCGCCTCCAGGGATGGGGAAAAAATCAAAATGTCGTCTAAGTAAATGACAACAAAAACATCTAAATAGTCTGTAAATACATCATTAATGAAGTGCTGAAATGTGGCGGGTGCGTTGCACAACCTGAACGGCATGACTAGATACTCGAAGTGGCCGAATCGGGTGCAGATCGCCATCTTCCATTCATCCTCTTCTCGTATGCGGACCAAGTTATAGGCACCTCTCAGATCCAACTTGGTGAAGACAGATGCCGTCTTTAGCCTCTGGAACAGCTCGGGGACTAAGGGAAGGGGATAGCGGTTTTTCACAGTTACTTTATTCAACTCCCGATAGTCCACACAGGGTCTCAGGGACTTGTCCTTCTTCTCCACAAAGAAGATTCCAGCTCCAGCTGGTGACGTGGAAGGATGGATAAAACCTTTTCGGAGATTCTCGTCTATGTAGTCCTTCAATACCCCCAACTCCTGCTCCGATAAAGGCAAGATTCGCCCGAAGGGAATCTCAGACCCCGGGAGGAGGTTGATCGGGCAATCATATGCTCAATGCGGAGGAAGAACGTCTGCTCCCCATTTGCTGAACACAATCGAGGTAGCCATGGTAAACTGAAGGAATGGCTTGAGTTAGCTCTGCGTCAGCGTCCACACATAATAGGGACCATGGGACCGAAGGCGTCTTGGAACAGCAATGTTCTTGACAGTAGGCTGAACAGAATTGGATCGACCCTGTTTTCCAATTGATTTGTCATGCGCACGGAACCCCAAAATAACTGGGAATAAGGGGGACGCGATGGCATCCAAGCGAAGGAGTTCCTGATGGTGGCCGGCAACCGTAGTGCAGATCGGTGGGGTCTCATGGTCTACCAACCCGGATTTTATACAGGACCCATCGGTCAGGAAGATGTTTAGACCGTGCTCCTTTGTCTGTAGGGGGATCTGCTGCTGGACTGCAAAGTTCAGATCTATAAAACAGCTGCAAGCCCCTGAATCAATAACCGTCATCACCAATACGGTTCTTCCAGGGAGCTGGAATGAGATAGGCACGGCTAAATGATTTGAGTTGTGGAGACAGGCTGGAGACACATCAGAAGAGATAGAGGCACACTTACTCAGCTTCGCCGTACAGGAACGCACAAAGTGGCCTGCTTCCCCACAGTAAAGGCAGAGGTTATTTGACCGACGTCTCTGGCGTTCCTCAAATGTCAGCGACGGTCGAAGCAGTCCCAGTTGCATTGGCACGGGTATGTTGGTAGTCTCAGGATTCTGGTTATTAACAAGGGGATTTGACTGGACCGGGAACCGAGATAACACCCATGTCGGTCTCTGACCTTGGCTGGACCTTTGTAGTCTGCGTTCCCGCAGCCTGCGGTTGATCTGAATGGCCAGGGTTATCAGATCTTCCAAGGAGTCGGGTATGCCCACTCTGGCTAGCTCATCCTTAAGTGGTTCAGACAGGCCCAAGAGAAACTGATGGTGCAGGGCTGCATCATTCCACCTAGTGTCGCCACTCCAACGTCTGAATTCAGAGGCATAGTCTTCCGCCGCTCGGCGACCTTGTCGGAGCGAGTGCAGGGCCACCTCAGCAGAAGCTGCCTGCTGTGGATCATCATATAACTGGGCCATTGCCTCAAAGAACGCAGATACCGAATTCAGATGTGGATGGCGGGCTTCCAGCAGACGGTGGGCCCAGCCATGGGGTTCACCTTGCAGTAGGGATATGATGAACCCCACTTTCATGGATTCTGAGGAAAATGTCCGCGGCTGCAGGTCGAAATATAACTGGCACGAGTTCTGAAAAGCCCTGAACCTCCCTCGATCCCCATTGTAACGCTCTGGCGTCGGTACGCGGGGTTCAGGTGGGGGTAATGTGACCACCGCTCCGGCAGAGGGTTCCGTGGAGTTCCTGGCTGGAGGCAGAGAAGCCGGATCCAGAGGTATGGACGTCAGTGAGGCTAGGGTCTGAATACGTCCCTACAGATGCGTATATCCCTCCTGTAGCGTCTTGACTGCGTGGGTGAGTGCCGCCAGATGTTGGCAAATCTCATCCAGGGGGATGGTCCTCTTCCAGGCTCAGACATGGCCGTATGGTACTGTCAGGTACCTACTGACGGTAGCTCTAGCGCTCCACAGACCGGATTTCCCTAAGGCACGTAGTCTAAGCCCCAATCTGCTTGTTCACCAGAGCCCCTGATGGTGGGGATGGACTTGGAGCAGACTGAGACCCGGTCGCAGCCCCTGGGTACACCCAGCTGTGGTAGAGGGAACCGCCAGTGGCACGTAGCAGGACGAGAGCCTGATGTGAAGAGGCAGAACAGACCCAGACTGCAATGGATGGATCCGAGCAGGATGGATGGACGGAACACACTGGAACAATAGCGGAGTCAGACAGGCTGGGTCGGTAACAGTGGAGGCAGAGCAGTACAGAGCAGTAGGCAGAGAGTCGTCGGGTCACAGGCCAGGTTCAGCAGCAGGAGATCAGATAATCAGGAACAGGCAGAAGAATGGTCAAACGAGCCAGAGGTCAGGGCAGGAGAAGGTCAGCGGAAATCAGGATCAAGCAGGGTTCGGCAACAACAGGATACTCGCACAGGAACAGGAACAACAAGGAACAAGACCATAAGGCAATTTGAGCATTGCAAGAGCCGGTTTAAATAGTGCGCCCTGCACTGTCATTGGTGCCAGGCTCGCGTCCGCGTGCACGAGTGCGTATGTGCGGCCACAGTTGTTGCCACGGGCGCCTATGTCCTAGTGCCCGCATGCTTGTCCGCATTGGGATTCCGGTCATGCGCAGACCTGTGCGCCGCAGCAAAACTCGGGATCCCTGACAGGGGCATGTTCAAAATAATATACATAATATTATACATATGTACAAGTAGTTTGTTTTTTACCTTTAGTTAGAAAAAATATATACAGTTGTGTTCAAAATAATAGAAGTCAGACATCACTAACCTGGTCAATCACTGTTTTTGGTGGAAATGATATTTCTACATGGCAAACAATTTACTAGCAGGTGTAGTAGAGTAATAGAAATCCAACAGACCCAACAGTCATGACATGCATTCTGCTGATTCTGTGTAATTGAATCACTAATTGAAAGGGGCATGTTCAAAATAATATCAGTGTGGAGTTCTATCAGGGACATTTTTTTCCTTTGAGTGACTGCACTGAGGTACATTTTTTCTGTCCAGTAACACCACCAAGGGACCTTTTTTTCCTTCCAGTGACACCACAGATTCAGGGACCTTTTTTCTTCCAGTGAAACCGCCACTGTAGGGGCATTGTTTCCTTCCAGCGGCACCATGGACTCAAGGACATTTTTTCATTTTAGTGACACCACCAAGGCAACATTTTTTCCTTCCAATCACACCACCAGATCAAGGCTATTTTTTTCCTTTAGGGTAACCACCAACTCAGGGGCATATTTTCCTTCCAGTGACACCATGGACTCAAAAACATGTTTTCCCCTCAATAACACTACCAACTCAGGGACAGTTTTTTTTCATTTCAGTGACACCACCAAGGGGACATTTTTTTCTTCCAGTGAGACCACACACTCAAGGACATTTTCTCCTTCCAGTGATGCCACTAACTCAGAGGCATTTTTTTTTTTTCATTTCAGTGACACCTTCAACAAGGAAACATTGTTTCCTATTATTAACACCACCATCTCAGGGCAATTGTTTTCTTTCCAGTGACTCCACCAACTCTTTTCCTTTCAATGACACCACTGGCTCAGGGACATTTTCTTCCACCAGTGACACCACCAACTTAGGGATATTTTCTTCTTCCGGTGACACCACCAGCTCAGGGACATTTTTTTAAATTCCAGTGATGCCCCTGATGCAGGGATTTTTTTTCCTTTCAGTAACACCACCAGCCCAGCGACATTTTGTTCCTTTGCCACTGTTAGCCCAATATTTGTGCACTGATCTTAAATGTTCTAGCTGTTCTTTGCTGCAGTGTACCACAAATATTGATACTATTTCATTGCATGCCACAAACAATACAAATATTGTGGTGCGCACAGCTATTGGCCATGGTACCTTCCTCTTGGGGTGTCAGATAGCTGGAGGCCATGGGGTGCCAGGTGGGTGCAATTTCCCATCTCCACCCTGGCCACTCAATGACCTTGTTTCAGCACTGACACACACATCTTTTTTTTCTTCTATCTTTTTATCTACACACACATTTATATATATATATCAATGTGTAAATCTATCCATCTATATACACATACAGTATATAAACCCCCAAACTTACTCTGCAGATGTCCCCCATTTGGCGCTTGGAGAAGCTTGTGTGCGGCATGGTGTTGCCTCATAGAATGTAATTCCTAGAATCTCCACTATTAGACACATCCATAGTGGTTATTCCACAGCCATGATGATGTATTTCCTGTGTTAGCTTATGTGGATATTTTCACTCCAGCCTGAGGTGCAAAATGAATCATTTTCCTTTGGAATATGTTCCAGTTTTTTTTTTATATAGCAATATACATGGAGTCATTATTTACCCTTAGAAAACATTTTTATTCATTTTAATGTTCTTTTTTTTTCTTCATATGGGCTGGTTGATGGTGAACACAGAAACAGAGGGCTGGCTGCCTTTCCTTAATACTCAGGATGCACCACACCTGAATTCTTTTGTGCCTCTAATTAAGAAGGTCAGCTTTTGAGGTGTGTTTAGGTTTTCTCTGTTCTGACTTGCAAAAGTGTGCCTAGTGAAAAGCAGATATGAAAACATTTTACGTTATGTATTTTTATGGGTGATACATTAGTCATTGAAACAAAAAACTTGGACAAAAACACCAACTGAGATTTTTATTTTTCAAAAAGCACACAAAAAAAAAATGTAAGAAACAATTTTGCAATATATTTTGTAGGTCACAATAATTGTGTCAAATCGCTTTGAGGTCTTTCCTGTGTCCAACTTATAAAAAAAAAAAAAAATCCAGAACAAAAAATATTAACTACATACAGGTAGAATTAATTCTTACACCAAAATACATTAGACATGGTTGACATGCTATGTTATATAACAAAGTATGTTAAAAGTAGAGAAAATATAAAAAGGAAAAAAATTTGATATACATACACACACACACCTATATACATACTGTACATTTATGTTGGTTTGTGGGATGAGGCTGCAACTTTCGTAAAAAAAAAAAAAATCAAGCAAATTTACAATTGTGAGAGTCAAAAACTTGTATTTATTAATCAATAAAACATCCACCCTCCATACCTATATCAAAATCAAGAAAAAAAAAAAAACTTTGAACTGCAGGCAGCAAACAAATATATATAATAAATAAATAAAAGACCTAACACATAAATGGCATTGAAAAGGCCATGGCACTTTATTGGTTTAATTGAAATTAGACAATAAATTCACCAAAATATTATTTTATTGTACATCATTCAACATTTCAATAAATAACAAAACCATTAGCTCAGTTTAAGAACTCAAGCATAACTTTACCGCAATTACAACATTACCCCCCCTTGGAATCCAAGGTAGCAGCTAACCTCATAAAGTACCTGCGCCAGCCGGGAAGGTGGGAGCTCTTTTGGCACAGCAGGTCCAGTGTGAGGAAAATCCTTTCCCTCCATTCCTTATATATGATCCCAGACCTTCCAGCAATTTCCAAGAATTCCCATTGGTTGGAATTTTCAAACAGCCAATATTCCTTTTTACTTAAAGGCACAGCACAGCGTACCAAAAATTACCATGTCTGTTATGACACACTATTTAACCCTAAAAACACCTAAATGAGAGCGGAGGGCAGCCGCAGACCCATGAAGGTGGGCCCATAGAGTTGTGCCCCCCTCGCACATTCTGAACTAGGTTGTAGTCTAAGGAAATATTCACACAATGATTAGACATAAAAATTTTAACATAAAATACAAATACCTCTTTTGTTTTACAATTTGCATAATAGATGAAACACCAAGTGCGGAGAGTGAATAAAAAGTGATGCCACAAAAAGGAGAAGTTTAGTTAATAATTTTAAAAGTAGAAGCATTTTTTCATTTTGGGTAAAGTAAAAGAGGGTTATAATCCCTGTCATTTTTTTTTGTCGTCTGTGTCCCATTGGGGAGATTTCCCTTCACTTCCTGTCCCAGAGCCAAAACAGGAAGTGGGAAGAAATCCCTCCAAAGGCCTCATGTACACTACTGCTCCTAAACGTGAGTTTAGGAGCTTTTGCCGTTTTTTTGCCAAAGCCCCTGAACTCAACTTAATAAAAGCCTATGTGTCCAAGTACAGTTCAGGGGCAGTTAAACGTTAAACTTTTGAACGCAGAATAGTCACATTCAGGAAAGGAATATTTTGGCCAAAAATGCATGTGAACGCGGCTAAACACTAGCCGCGTTTAGCGCTTAAGCGTTTATCCATGTCAATGGAAAATACACTGGCCAGTCAAAGGAATAGACATCCAAGCGTTAACTGTGGGTAAATGAGAGGAACGTTTTGGCCAAAAACGCCAAAATGCATGTAAACACGGCTAAACACTAGCCGCATTTAGCGCTTGGGCGTTTATTCATGTCAATGGAAAATACTCTAGCCAATCAAATGAATAAACATCCAAGCGCTAAACGTGGGTAAGCGCGGTACCGTGTTTACATGCGTTTTTGCTGCGTTTAGCAGTTTTCTGCTGCCAGGAGAGTTTAACAACTAGATGAGTTCATATGTACATGAGGCCAAAATGTGGATGTTCCAGAGTGTCACCAGAACTAGTGACTTTATTGGACGATTTGCCATTTTCTTTCACTTTCTGTGATAACAGTAAACTGGATAAATACAGAGGTTGAATATTCTGAACTAGGGTACAAACTGCAATAAAAAAGTTCTCATTCCTTCAGTCTATCTTTCATATGACGTCCTCCCAGAACACGCTCTCCTGTGCGCCCCCCGGGTGATCGCACCCGGCGATCTCCGTGATCACTGTGTCCTACGGACACAGCTGATCACATGATGTGGTAAAAGGCCAATCACAGTGGCCTTTTACCATGTGACCACGTGATCCAATGACACGCTGATCACAGGGAAATGCAATTGCCGGTTCTCGGCTGCACTTTCCTCACGCTGTCAGAGCGTGAGGAAAGTACTACCGAGAACTGGCAGTTGTCAGAGCAGGGATCGGCACTGATCATCAGGGCACTGGTGATCAATACCCTGATGATCGGTGCCCAGCAGTGCTACCCACCAGTTCCGCCCATCTGTACCCAGCAGTGCCGCCTACCAGTGCCCATCAGTGCCACCCACCAGTGCCCATTAGTGCCACCCACCTATGCCACCCACCAGTGCCCAGCAGTGCCACCCACCTCTGCCACCTACCTGTGCCCAGCAGTGCCACCTACCTGTGCCCAGCAGTGCCACCCACCTGTGCCACCCACCAGTACCCATCAGTGCAGCCCAGCAGTGCCGCCAGTCAGTGCCACCAGTCAGTGCCCAGCAGTTGCGCCAGACAATGCCCAGCAGTGCCGCCAGTCAGTGCCCAACAGTGCCGCCAGTCAGTGCTGCCTATCAGTGCTGACTATCAGTACCCATCATCAGTGCCGCCTATCCGTGCCACCTCATTAGTGCCGCCTATCAGTGCCCTTCAGTGCTGCCTATCAGTGCCCATCAGTGCTGCCTATCAGTGCCCATCAGTGCTGCCTCATCAACGCACATCAGTGATGGAGAAAAATTACCTGTTTGCAAATTTTATAATAGAAATAAAGAAACTTTTGTTTTACATTTTTTGCACCTTTTTTTGTTTATAGCGCAAAATTAAAACACTCAGTGTGATTAAATACCACCAAAAGAAAGCTCTATTTATGAGAAAAAAATTATAAAAATGTCATGTGGGTACAATCTTGCATTACCGCGCAATTGTCATTCAAAGTGCGACAGTGCTGAAAGCTGAAAATTGGCCTGGGCAGGAAGAGGGTATAAGTTCCCAGTAGGGCACATACCTGTAAAGCAGTGACACAAATCAATCTGGCACAGTTTCCCGGAAAAGAAACATAAACAAGTGCAGTCCTTTAGATTACATGGACCCTGTTGTTTGGTGTAAAAATAATGCTAGTAATAGGACATCAAAGCCAATGCATGCTCTTTCCATTGTGATTTTTTGTTTGGGTCCCCTTTTCCGCTTTCCTGGAATAGAGAGTACATACAAAAGTACAATAATGAACGTTAAAACAATTGTCCATGGCTTTTTTTTATTTTACTGGATTGTTTTTAGGACAATATATTCCACTTATTGTAAATGAGGATTAACATTTAATTATGCAAACACCTCATAGACAAATGTGTACATTTGTATGTGTATAAATTGGAAATATTAATATGAATATTTGACAAAATCCTAATGCTCTTACTACAGGGCATTTCCTCAACCAGTTCCTACTCAGCCTATAGCAGAATGACGGCCGGGCGGGACTCTCCTCCTATCAGGTGGACGCCATATGACGTCTTCCCAGTCATGCTGCTCATGCGTGCTTCCAGGGATCTGTCCCTCAGACACAGGGCATCACTAATCAGGGTAAAGAACCAATGACATTGGCTCTTTACCATGTGATCGGCTGTGCCCAATCACAGCGGATCACAGTGGTAACTTGCTGTAACTGGCTTTTCCTCCTTACGCACTGGTCCTGTGTGAGGAGGAGAACCCAGGAACAGTAAGTTACTGACTTAACCCCCTCTGTACTGATTGCCTCAGGATTAAAGTATTCCTGCCAGTGCAGCCCATCAGTGTGTCTGTCACAGCATCCCATCAATGTAACTGTCAGTGCAACCATCAGTGTACCTGTCAGCACATCTATCAGTGCAACCTATTAGTGTACCTGTCAGTGTATCCATCATTGCAGCCTATTAGTGTACCTGTCAGCACATCCATCAGTGCAGCCTATCCGTGTACCTGTCATCAGTGCAACCTATCAGTGTACCTGTCAGTGCATCCATCAGTGCAGCCTATCAGTGTAGCTGTCAGCACATCCATCAGTGCAGCCTATCCGTGTACCTGTCATCAGTGCAACCTATCAGTGTACCTGTCAGTGCATCCATCAGTGCAGCCTATCAGTGTAGCTGTCAGCACATCCATCAGTGCAGCCTATCCGTGTACCTGTCATCAGTGCAACCTATCAGTGTACCTGTCAGTGCATCCATCAGTGCAGCCTATCAGTGTAGCTGTCAGCACATCCATCAGTGCAGCCTATCCGTGTACCTGTCATCAGTGCAACCTATCAGTGTACCTGTCAGTGCATCCATCAGTGCAGCCTATCAGTGTAGCTGTCAGCACATCCATCAGTGCAGCCTATCCGTGTACCTGTCATCAGTGCAACCTATCAGTGTACCTGTCAGTGCATCTGTCAGTGCAGCCTATCAGTGTACCTGTCAGCACATCCATCAGTGCAGCCTGTGTACCTGTCATCAGTGCAGCCTATCAATCTACTTGTCATCGCATCCATCAGTGCAGCCTATTAGTGTTCCTGTCATCAGTGCAGCTTAATCAGTGTACCTGTCACAGACCCACCATCACTGCCGCCCATCAGCAGTGTACCCATCACAGCCACCTATCAACAGTTTACCTATCATACAGCCACAATCAGCAGTGTACCTGTTCAGGTATCACCAGAGCCACCATGTCCAAATAATATTATACTAGTGAGGAAGCATTCCAAATTCACAGTATGATGAGAGCAGCGGGGACTGTCCGATTCCGATTTGGAATATGAGCCCATCGAAAGTAGTGGATCAGTGACCAAATCGGAGGAGGAAGCCGTCCCTCGTAAAAAGAATAAGATGCGCTGAAGACCAGGCAACAAACGGCAGTGCCATACATCCCAATCAGGGGCGGACTGACCATTTGGAAACTCGGGCACAGCTCGAGGGCCCAGGGTCAGTAGGGGGCCCCATCAGATGCCCCTGGTACCTTTTTCATAGGCTTTTTTGAGTTTGGGCAAGGACACCGGGGTCCCATGATCCCCTATTGCCCCGGGAGCCCCATGAGTTGTCAGACCGCCCCTGATCCCAATGGTGAATCTGCAAACACCAACGGCGCTAGACCCTGGATGAAAGGCCCAATATTAGTACTGGAATATCAAACCAGACCCCAAGAATCAGGGCTCATACATATCTTCCAGATGCCCTGGCAAACCTATTATGGCTGCCTTCCAGCTCAGGATCAAATACAATCCCCCTTTTCACCGCACTATTTTTTTGATAATTCATTTCAGTTCATTGTGGACAAGGCTAATATTTTTGCTCAAATTGTTTTTGGACCTTACGATCAACATAGGGCTTACAAAAAAAACAAATTTCATACTTACTGGTCCATCCCCCCATTCATCACATGCTCATTTATTCAGCTGTAATGCCCAAGTCATGCTATGACATGATCATGCGCTTCCTGCATTTCAGCAATAATTTATTGAGATCAGCCTGGCTACAACAAACTATACAAAATCCACCCCCTAATTAATTTTAATTAAAGAGATTTGCTGAAGTTTATGTCCCTGACCAAAACATCTGTGTGGACAAGTCCTTTGTCCATTGTACTGGTCGGCTGGGAATCAGGCAATACATTCCCAGTAAAAGGTCCAGGTATGGATTTGAAGCTCAACAAGCTCTGAGAAAGAGCCACAGGATATTCCGTGTACAGGATATTAAGGGTCTGTTAGTCTGAAGCTTCTAAGAGATTGGGTGGGAAGAAAACTCTATCCCTGTGCCCAGTTCTTTCCTGACTGAGACCCTAAACCTAATGTTCCCGCCTGCTGCCTGGACCAATACTTTGACTGTGCCGACCATATCTCTGTCTGCTGCATGTAAAAACCCAGGACTTTTTAGAGACCCTGTTCCTGCTGGCTGCCAGGATTTTAGCCTGCTGCCTGTACTGACTCTAGCCTGTTTATTGACCACATTCATGCCTGCTGCCTGGACGATTCCTTTGGCTGTTGCTGACCACATCTCTGCCTGCTTCCTGGACCAATGTTCTCCTCTGCAGACAACTGCTCTACTAAAACCACAGGTAAAGTATCACACATGTGGTATTGCCATACTCAGGATGAGTAGAAATATTTATTTTGGAGTGTAACTTTTGGGATGTCTATACTGTTTGTTAGAAATATCTTATAAATTGGTAACTTTGTGTAAAAAACTTTTTCATTTTATTTTTACATTTTTAAGAAAATTGTGAAAAAATGCAATGTTCAAAAGACTCATTATGCCATTATTTGGGTGTATGCTTTCCAAAATTGGGTCATTTTGTGGGTAATTCCACTTTCCTGGTGCTCCAGGGCCTTCAAAAGTGTAATAGGTAGTCAGTTAATTAGATGTGTAATTTATATCCCTAGAATACCTGAAGATGCTCCTTGGATGATGCACCTCTATGTGTCTAGGCTATGAAAAAGTCTCACACATGTGGGATCGCCATACTCCGGAGGAGTAGCAAAATGTACTTTGGGGTGAAATTCTTGCTATGTCCATGCTTTGTTTTAGAAAGTTTATAAATCAACAATTCTGTGTAAAAAAAAAACATTTTCTTTCCACTTTTTCCAAAAACTTGTGGAAAAAAATTGCACGTTCAAAAGACTCATTATGCCTCATAGAATATACATTAGAGTGTTTGCTTTCCAAAATTGGGTCATTTTGTGTGTAATTCCACTGTCCTGGTGCTTTAGGGCCTTCAAAAGTGTGATAGGTAGTGTCAGGAATCTGGGTATGACCAGAAATGTGTGGACTGACACAGGGAAACGCAGGCTTCCGGTATAGTATAAACAATACAGTTTATTAAGGACTAACAATACATAAACGCAGAGCAAAACATAACACAGTGCAACAAACCAAACCTCCAACAAACAAACATACATACAACACTAAACGTAGTCGGGCAGGCCGGGTCGGTAGCAAACTGGCAAACAAGGTACCAGGAGCAGGCGGAAGAGTGGTCAGGACTAGCCGAGGTCAGTACAGGCAGAGTTCGTGCAGAATCAGGATAGAAGCAAGCAGGATCAGGATACCGGGGCCAAGCGAAACAGTACAACAAGGCACTGACTGCAGGTCTGGCCATTCCTTAAATACACTTCCTGCAATTAGCCTCAGGTGATGGCTGATTGCAGGAGTGAGCTTCTGGTTGCTGAGAGCACCCACTGGCTAGCCCAGGTACTGCAGCCCACAAGGCAGGCGAGTCCCACCACCATTGACAAGTCCATTCCTGACAGGTAGTCAGGAAATTAGATGTGAAATTTATGTCCCTAGAACACCTGAAGGTGCTCCTTAGATGTTGCGCCTCTCTATGTGGCTAGGCTATGAAAAAGTCTGACACATGTGGGATAGCCATACTCTGGAGGAGTATCAAAATGTTCTTTGGGGTGAAATTCTTGCTATGTCTATGCTTTGTTTTAGAAAGTTTATAAATCAACAATTCTGTGTAAAAAAAAAAACATTTTCTTTCAACTTTTTCCAAAAACTTGTGGAAAAAAATTACACGTTCAAAAGACTCATTATGCCTCATAGAATATATATTGGAGTGTTTGCTTTCCAAAATGGGGTCATTTTGTGGGTTTTTCCACTGTCCTAGTGCTCCAGGGCCTTCAAAAGTGTGATAGGTAGTCAGGAGATTAGATGTGTAATTTATGTCCCTAGAACACCTGAAGGTGGTCTTTGGATGTTGTGCCTCTCTATGTGGCTAGGCTGTGAAAAAGTCTTACGCACATAGTATTGCTATACTGAGGAGAAGTAGCAAAATGTATTTTGTCAAAATACATTTTTACAGCACCATGTGCTACAATCAAATGTCATAAAGCACTGTGCACAATAAACCAAAAACATATTTGAGATAAAATAAATAATAAAATAAAGTACAATGAACCATACACCACAACGTGGTTGACATAAATTGTTCCTGAATCAAACAGAAAAAAAAAGTGTGTTTCCATGTAGTCTTCAAAATACAACCCTATGTTCTTGTGATATTCTCCAGTGTTCCTCCACCACCAACACAGAGAACTCACCAGATGGATATGACTACCACTTTGCAGGTCAGTCATAATCAGGGCTTTTTTTCCTGCTGGAACGTGGCGGAATGCTGTTCTGCCACCTCTGGCAGCCTTCTCCTCTCCAGCCTGTTGCATAACACAGAAGCCAGTTACGGAAGTTTTTTATAACACTCACTTACTCTACCAGTTTCTGTATGCTAGCACCAGCATCCAGGCATGTGCCCCACTTCTGTTTGATGGGTTCCCCGGGACTGGGTTTAGATGCCGCATTTAATGGGGGATTCCAGAGACAGATTCTATCCCTGCCTGTCAGATCACTGTAGCACCGAGCCAAGTAAAGCACTCTGAAAGTCCCCCTCAGCTTTGTGCTTCACACATCTGACAGGAGGAGCTGCAGAGAAAACATTGTAATAGGCTGAGGATAGAATAAAAATAACCCTCTCTGCCTAATAGAATAGAGTTGGCACTGATCTAATTAACTGCAGGTGAAAGAACTGCAGAGGAAAGGGGGGGAGGAATGGGGGGGCGGTTGTTCAGAGAGACTGAAGAAGTAGAGGATGTTCTGCAGATGTTAGGGGTGGGGGAGGGTTATAGATTGTGAAAAGTGAGAGCTGTGGCTAGGGGATTTGTACAGGGTTAAGAGACCTGTGTGGGGAGCTGGGGATGCAGAGGTTGAGAGCTGTGGATTGGGGTGCAGACGTGCAATGTGGAGGGGGAGAGATAAACGTGGATGGGGGTGCATAGGTGATTGTGGACTGGGGTTGTAAGCTGTGGATGGGAGGGTGACATGTTGACAGAGGGTAGAATGGGGAGTTGTCTGTAGGGTGGCATGCTAAGGTGAAGTGTGGAATGTGGGGTGCGAGGGGGGAGCAGGTTAGCTGTGCATGAGGGGGGATGAGCTGTGGACAGAGAGAGAGATGGTCATCTGTGGATGGGGGGCAGAGAAGGTGAGCTGTGGATGAGCGGTGAGGTGTGGATTCGGGGGGGGGGGGGGTGCTGAACCGGGGAC
The DNA here is from genome assembly GCF_062004578.1 of Staurois parvus. NCBI lineage: Eukaryota > Metazoa > Chordata > Amphibia > Anura > Ranidae > Staurois > Staurois parvus. Next base: position 1,844,727 of record NW_028318513.1, on the reverse strand, counting down.
AGGGGGGAGGATGAACTGTGGATGAGAGAAGGTAACCAGTGAGTGGGAGGAGGAGTGTGACCTGGTGGCAGGAGAAGAGAAGGTAACCTGTAGATTGGGGAGATGAGCCATGGAGGGGGGAGGGTGAGCTGTGGACAATAGGACAGAAGGTGACATGAGGATGGGGAGGGGTGAGCTGTGGATGGGAGGAGGTGAGCTGTGGAGGGGCGGGGGAGAAGGTGAGCCTTGACCACACCCATTATTTACTTCTCTTTCCTGACGACTGTCAGGAATGGGGGCCGGAATGGGGAGTTGACTGGGGAGGGTGTGTTCCTACACCTATTCTCTGAGTAAAAAAGCCCTGCCTGTTCCCATACCCAAACTGCTAGGCCCTACTTTCCGTAGTTTGATATCATCAGTTTGCGATAGGCAGAAAGCAGTATTTCTTCAGTCTCTCACCCCCCAAGTGATCAAACTGTAACTTTGTATCAAGGTGAGAGGCTGAAAAAGGACCTGAATGTTTCCAAACATTTGTGAACACAGCTAAAATCTGCACAGGTTCCAGGACTTCCATAACTGTGTCATCTCCTAATCTTCACCTCTTTGCTGAACAAATCTTCACCTCATTGCTGGCTCCATAGTTTTAGAGAGAAATCCAGATGAAAGCATTCTCAGGGAGACTATTGTGATCTCTGTGAGGGACAATGAATACCTGCATGTAATTGTTACACTCAGGGCTTTTTTTCAGCAGGAATGTGGAGGAACGCAGTTCCAGTACCTCCAGCACTGAATGTATGTAATGGTAAGGGATGCTGAGGTGTGCTGGAGGGTCTATTGATGCTGGCTGTTGAGGATCTATTGTTGCGGGGTGGAGGTCTATTGTGCTGGGGAGGTCTATTCATGCTGGTGGGGGAACTATTGTTGTTGGGGGGGTCAAAAGTTGAGTGGATGGATCTACTGTTGAGAGAGGGATCTTTTATTGTTGATTGCAGGAGGGTCTATTGATGCTGGCTGAGGGGAGGTCTGTTGTTGCTGGGGGGATCTATTGTTGCTGGAGGGGGGTCTATTGTTGCTGGCTGCAGGGGATCTATTTTACTGCTTTTCTAGTTATCATTAACAAATTCCATACAAATGACCTAGCACCACAAAATGATACTTGGCTCTGCATTTTCTGAAAGGGCAGTACTAAGAGGGGATGGAACCAAGGACCAGTGCTCGGAGGTGGGCAGGGGGAGAAGATTTGGAAAGTGAAAGTTCCTGCACCTATTTTCTGAGAAAAAAAGCCCTGGTCATAATACACTTGTATTTATATGGCAACATCCACCACATCTTAGGCTTATACTCCAGCCATAGGCATCATACCACATAAAAGAGGAAGTAAAGGGAGACCGCCATAGTGTAAAACATTAAAGTACATTAAAGTACTTTTATTAGGTAAAAGCAATGTAGTCTACTCACACATCTAATGCAATCCCAGCATTGAAGTAAATACTCCTGTCATTTCAAACACTCAGCTGCCCACTCCAAAGAGTATGAAGTCTCGGGTGTATAGCGTCACGTCCGAGTGTAGCCTGCGGGATGATGACACTTCCTGGCCTGCCCACATGTATTTTGGGGTGTAATTGCAAGTATGCCTATGCGTATGTGAGAAAAATAGCTTGTTACTATGACAATTTTGTTGAAAAAAAAACACATTTTGTTTCTTCATTTTCTAAATAATTATGGGAAAAAAATTACAACTTAAAAAGCTCCCCATGCCTCTTACCCAAGTATATTGGACTGTCTACTTTCCAAAAAGGGATCATTTTGGGGGTATTTGTACTGTTCTGGCATTTTAGGGTCTCAAGAAATGAGGTAACAGTCAGTACATCAGGACTGACCCTATTTTCGATGATATGTACCATAGCTTTTAGACTCTATAACTTTCACGCAGACTAAATAATATTCACTGACTTGGGTTATTTTTACCAAAGAACTGCAGCAGTATAAATATCGGTCCAAATTTAGGAAGAAAAACTACTATTTGCAAAATGTTATAATGGAATCTAAGAAAAAATAGTTTTTCCCTACATTTTTGGTATTTTTTTGCTTTTATCACAAAAAATGAAAAGCTAGTGGTGATGAAATACCACCAAAAGAAAGCTCTATCTGTCTCAAAAAAAAAATTATAAAAATGTAGTTTGGGTACCGTGTTGCATGATTAATTGTCATTCAAAGTGTAAGAGCACTGAAAACTGAAAATTGGCTTGGTCAGGAAGGGGGTTAAAAGTGCCCGATATTGAAGTGGTAAACATGTTAAAGTCATTGCGCCTGCATTGTGAACTAAATGGAGCCTGTCACATTTACTAAAAGGAAGATTATGTGATGGATTCTGACCTTACACATCTCATTAAGAAAGCACATTTGCCAAAAAAAAAAAACAAGCAACGCCAAGTTACAAAAAAAGTGAATGTTGTTCCGTTATTTAAGCTTTGTGCATGTACAGTGATTCACAACAGGTTTTCTTTCCAGGGATGGTGTGTTTGCATCCAGGTATATTTTGCATCTATATGTATTTCATATATTTAACGTGTTTTGGGGCTTCAAGACTTTTTAAACACTGTGCATATGCATTTTATCTGTCTTCGAGCTAAGTTTGGTTATTGTAGTGACAACATACTTCAGCTGCTCTGAAAAATTGAATATACTGTATATGTATATTGTGCCAACTTAGAGCTGCCAAGGTTGCATATGTATTTGCATAACAATGGACCTGGTTCCTAAATGTGGAGTTACTATGGAGTAGCTGTTGTAAAGCTATGATAAATTTTTCCCCAATTGTGCATATCTATAGTTATGGAGAATGCAAATTTGCTTTAATAAATCAGCATTAAAATACCAAACTAGCCTTTTTATACCGTGTTATATGACAAGGAAGAGGATGATTGAGTGTGACAGTTCTGAACCTGCTGGGACTGCTGACATCATAGCCAAGATACGAGTGGTCAGCAAGAGCTTACAATTTTTGGCTAGCCCAGGCGAGAGACTGAGCTGTTTTATGCAGGTCAAGAGCCTTAATTTGATCCAGTATATGGGAAACTTTCTGGAGCAGAGGTATACACGGGTTATCTATCTAGATATTACCTTCCTCTGCAGGCACAGCTCCGCCTCCGAGATGAATGGGAAGAGAAGGGCTGGAACTCCATAGTGATCAGCAGCAGACAGCTGGCTTGCAGTAAGGGACTGAGTCTGAGAGGAACGCTGGAAGGAGTGGCAGCTCAGCGGCTACACTGGCCCTAGACACCCAGCCTCTTCCTCTGTCCCTGCTTCCTCCCCCTCTGTTGCCCCTCCTCTCAGCTGAAGGATCATTTATGACATGGTGGTGTCCCACACAAAGAGAGTGATGGCCTTTGCTGCACCCAGGCACCCCTAGGTAGAGGTGCGCCCTAGATGGCTGCCTAGTTTCCCTAGTGGAAGCACTGCCCCTGTAAACTCTGTACACAGCCCAAGAAGCTGTGTAGCAGCATAATGTGTGCAATGGTTTGTGGCCATTGGTCAGCCAGTCATGTAACAGTGCTGACCAATAAGAGTCTCTGCTTACCTCCAGGATAAAAGAAAAGGCCCCCATCGGCCAGCTCTGTTACATGACCGCACTGGTCAATATTGATGGAGATACCCTTAAAAGATGTTAAATGCACTTATGATCATATGGAAAGATTGTGGTTGAAATGACTGGTCTGGTGAAAAGGCCTCTCTAAGGAAAAGGGACATTCTTTCTAAGACAATAAAAAGCATATTTTGGTTAAAAAATCAACTGATTCACAAGAGTTGGGAAAGAGTCCACCTATAACAAACTGAAACAATCATCTCTAAAAAGGGGTGAACTACTTCAACATCATTTGTGACCCATAAATGTTGCTGATTTAGCATCTATATCTGTCATTTAGATAACAATTCACACCTTTAGGCACGAAATTCAAAATAGCACCTGTAATGATTAGTTTGCAAATTTAAATACTTTTCATCAATCAGCATATGCCTCAACACTTTCCATGGTGATTGGCATTAAGGTGACCTGTTTGGGGTACAGTATGTTCCTGACTAAAGAAGCTGCTTAGACAAGCAGTGAAACATCTGCAACTGATTTTATTCTGATTTTATTAAATACCACTAGCTATTGTATATAGTTCACCAAAAAAAAGATAACATTGAGATTGCCTTATTTTTTGTAAATATATACAATCTCCATGTGAATATGCCAATTTCAATTTTTATCACAAACACAGCACAAAATGTTGACAAGGATCAACACAGGTCATGTGTGTCTAAAAAGAATTCCAGGAAAGCTTGCTAATACTGGAAAATACTGAAACCATTTCTCCACCTATTCCCTCACAGTACATTTCTTATTTCACATAATTCCAAGAACTACACTAAAGGAATAGCTGGCAGTGGTGATGACCAAATAGGACTGGGCTCATTTGTAAAACACCTCATTTATGTGGATTTGTAAAAATCCACATAAAGCTGAACATAGCACCGGAATTTCAATTTAAGACTTGGGAGATAGGGAGAAATCTTGTAAATTTCTCTGCCCTTTTTCAAGGCCAATTGGCAAGTTTTTGGTATAAAGGGCATTGGTAGCTGGGCACTGCCATAAGGGACATGCAAAAAATATTTTTTTTAAATACCGTTCAATGGGGAATTAGTCTTTTAATATGGCACAAATGACAACAGTAAAAATACATAATTTCGATAAATAAAATGCTTGGAAAATGCCTTAAATCTGCACATGAAGTAGTGCTTCTGTAGGATGTACTCCATTAAAAACGACATTTAAAAAAAAATTGTTCCTAAATGACAGCTCCCACCTGACTTGTAAACAAAATGGCCAGGCTATACCAACTTAGTCATTGACCATATTTGGTCATAATAACTATACTCATATGTGGTCAAGGACATCAGCCAGAATTCCCAGCTGATTTGTTTGATATTCATCATTCAGTCTGGGAAATGTAATTTGTGGCAAGAGTGTGATGGAAAATATTGTCATGATACCTGTCATCATGTCCACAGGTGGTCAGGGCATCACTCATCATCTGTGACGATGGATCTTCATCACTGGATGACATGATGGGCATTGGATTTCCAATGGGGAACCATGCTTACGTATTTATTTTAATAAAGTAGTTTTTCACTGTACCTGTGTGGTTTTTTTTCTCTTTTAGTTTTTGTGAATGAGTAGCAGGGGGGACGATGGATCCCTTACTCATTTACATACGGAGATGACCCGATATTTGAGGGTCCTCCTATCTTAAAAGAGGTTTCCAGATTTCAATAAGGTCCATCCACAGACCCTCACAGCCACTATGTCAGTGATGTGGGAAGGAAGCCCTTTACCCCTCAAAATGGGGACAAGGTGCTTGGCAAGTGCAACTGTGACGGGAGTGACATTTGGGGGTGGGGGACCCCTGTCTCAGCTCCTCCTGTTCAGCTTATGTCTAAGGCACCCTGTGCCTGTTAGGGGTACAGGGTGAAATGTTCTAATATTGGTGTAAGGATTGTTTATTGTTCTCTGCCATGCGGCTGCATCCCATTGTTCTAGCAAACTATTATGGGATGCAATGTTTGTGTATTGGTATGGGGGTTGTTCATTATTCACTGCCATGTGGTCCCATTGTTCTATTATGTGTTTGTGTATTGACTAGGTGGGGGGTGTTTCTAGAAGCCCTCCTGATGGGACTGTCTGTTGGGATGTGTCTCTGGTTGCTAAATTTGGTTTGCCCTGCCCTGTGTCCTTATGCAGGGAGGTGGGTTGTTCCCTTGAATGTTTATATCTTGTGTCTGTGTAAAAATAAAACAGTCCAATTCCTGTTTTAAGACGAGTCTGGTGCTGTCTATTTCCAGTATGTTCAGGGTGGTGTCCGTGGTTGGTGTTCGGACAGGGAAGCTGGAGTCTAACGGAATACCCTAGTGCAGTTGGGGTCCGGTTCCGTTACAGCAACATTGAGGGAATGTTTGTATACACTCATAAACCAGGCTATGCAGGTACTTTTTATACAGAACCTGCTGTACTGGATCAGAAAGTGATCTAAGATATGTTATATAACTACAGCGTTCAGCCAAACTACAAAAAAAAAATCAAAGTTAGAAAAATAAATAATTAAACAATTATATACCGTATAAAGTGCTAATTATGTGCTCAATACTATATACAAAAATACCCTCAGTTTATACATAAAACCACATGATTACATATAAAACATCAAACCAGTGCAAACTATTTTAAAAAATGTGTAAAAGTCCCAAATACAGTTGTGTCCAAAATTATTCAACCCCCAATGCTGTAAAGGGGTTTAGGGACTATAGTGTACATTTGGAATTGTATTCAGAATCAAATCCTACAAGGACGTTGTAACTACCCAAATGCAACTAAAATGACATCAATTGTTTATGTAATACAGTAGTAAATGGTTCTTATGTGGTTTCTTCATTGCCACAATTATTCAACCCCTTAAAGACTACCACTCTGAAGAACAGAGGTTCATACAGGTGCTTTCCATCAGGTATTGAAAACACCTGTGGATGTCACCGAGCAGCAATCAAGCATAATAAGCACCAATTAGGCAGCTTTAAAATGACTGTGATACTCAGCTCCTTCTAGACATTTACTGGTGTGGTTACAAACATGGTGAAGGCAAGAGAATGGTCCAGGAAGACAAGAGAAGAGGTGATTTCTCTTCACAGGAAGGGCAATGGCTATAAGAAGATTGCAAAGATGTTAAACATACCAAGAGACACCTTAGGAAGCATCATTCGCAAATTCAAGGCAAAGGGCACTGTTGAAACGCTACCTGGTCGTGGCAGAAAGAAGATGCTGACTTCGACTGCTGTGCGCTACCTGAAGCGTAGAGTGGAGAGAAGTCCCCGTGTGACTGCTGAGGAACTGAGAAAAGATTTGTCAGATGTGGGTACAGAAGTTTCAGCCCAGACAATAAGACGCACACTGCGTAATGAAGGCCTCCGTGCCAGAACTCCCAGGCGTACCCCCTTGCTGTCTCCAAAGAATAAGAAGAGTCGACTGCAGTATGCCAAAAGCCATGTGGACAAACCACAAAAGTTGTGGGATAGTGTTCTGTGGACTGATGAAACAAAATTAGAACTGTTTGGGCCCATGGATCAACGCTATGTTTGGAGGAGGAAGAACAAGGCCTATGATGAAAAGAACACCTTGCCTACTGTGAAGCATGGTGGAGGGTCAATCATGCTTTGGGGCTGTTTTGCTTCTGCAGGTACAGGGAAGCTTCAGCGTGTGCAAGGTACCATGAATTCTCTTCAGTACCAGGAGATATTGGATGGAAACGTGATGCAGTCCGTCACACACCTGAGGCTTGGGAGACGTTGGACCTTTCAACAGGACAATGATCCCAAGCATACCTCCAAGTCCACTAGAGCATGGTTGCAGAGGAAAGGCTGGAACATTTTGGAGTGGCCATCGCAGTCACCAGACTTAAATCCGATTGAGAACCTCTGGTGGGACTTAAAGAAAGCAGTTGCAGTGCGCAAGCCTAAGAATGTGACTGAACTGGAGGCCTTTGCCCATGAAGAATGGGCGAAGATACCCGTAGATCGCTGCAAGACACTTGTGTCAAGCTATGCTTCACGTTTAAAAGCTGTTATAACTGTAAAAGGATGCTGTACTAAGTACTAAGATTGAATGTCACTTGGGGGTTGAATAAAACTGATAATGCTGTGAGCACAGAAAAGACATTTGTGGTTATTTCATTATAACTGTTATGTTATATTTGTCTGACCTACAAGTGCCTCTTTAATGTAAATGTAAGCAAGATGACTGAATGATCAAAAGCAATGTCAAACTGGCCAAAACACTCAATTTCAGTGGGGGTTGAATAATTTTGGACACAACTGTAGAGTACCTTATGCAAAAAAAGTGCTATAGAGTCCAATGTGCTTTACAATCACTATTGTACTTTCCACTTTTTAGCCTTTAATCTCCGTGTGCGACCTCCACCTTCTCAAACCACTCACCAGATATATAGACCCACTGCTGTTTAGGGTCAAAACATGCTTAGGATCACAGGATGACATCACGTATTGCTTTGCTCCAATGCCCGTTTCACCTTAACAGCCTCATTCAGGAGTGTTACACTGTACATGACATCATCTTGAATGATCAAATAATCTTAGTGCTGGGAGACAGCATAAAGCACTGAGTTTTAATGCTTTTATGCAGGGGCGAACTGACAACTCATGGGGCCCCCGGGCAATTGGGGATCATGGGGCCCCTGTGGCCTTGCCCACACTGAAAACACACCCAAAAAAGCCTATAAAAGGTACCAGGGGCATTTTATGGGGCCCCCTACTGACCCTGGGCCCTCGGGCACTGCCCGAGTGCTCGAATGGTCAGTCCGCCCCTGCTTTTATGTATATTATCAATTAATACATGGTTTTACACTAGAAAGGTTTTATTGGATTTTATCCTTATGCCAGCATCCATGTGAGAATAAAAGAAGGCAAGGTTATAGAAATTGGCAAACTGGTTTGGCTGATGAGTAAAGAAGGATAGTAGTGGTGGAACCCCTTTGGAAAGATAAGCAGAGCAGACTCTGGAGAGCAAGAGAATTGAGGCATTTCTGTTGAATAAGTGAGGTGGAGGAGTGGTGGAACCCTCCAGTGATCCTAAGCATGTTTTGACCCTAAATAGCAGTGGGTCTGTATATCTGGTGAGTGGTTTGTGAAGTTAGAGGTTGCACATGATGAATGAAGGCTTAGGGCTGGTTCACACCATGCCCGCAGCTGAATTGCACAGGAATGCTACATGTGTTCCTGTGCGATTCAAACCGCATTCAAAACACAGTGTGATCTGCAGTGGGTGTCAAAAAGTTAATAATATCTCAAACGCAGGACACAAATGCACTGATTTTGCCAGGACAGGATCGCATGGTAATTTTATACCATGAGATTCAGTTGCAGTGTGTTTTTAAAAGTAGTGCATGCACTCCTATTGGTGTGGTGTGATTTTAGCCCATTCAAAGTTAATGGGTTTGAAAACCCATTGTACAGAACCGCATGTGAATTGCACAGGAATGTACAGCACGCATGCTGTGAACGGCCCTTAAAGTGGAAAGTACAACAGTAGTGAGGACATGGAGAGAGGACTGAGAGGCATGCGGGGAGGACTGAGAGACATGGAGGGAAGACTGAGAGGCATGCAAGGAGGACTGAGAGACATGGAGGGGATAATAGTAATAAAAAGGGGGATAACTAAGAGATATACAAGGGAAGAGGGACACGAAGGTGGATTGAGAGACATGGAGGAAGGACTGAGAGACATGGAGGGAGGACTGAGAGACATGGAGGGAGGACTGAGAGACATGGAGGCAGGACTGAGAGATCTGGAGAGAGGACTGAACGACATGCCGGGAGGACTGAGAAACCTGGAGGGAAGACTGAGAGACATGCAGGGAGGACTGAAAGACATGGAGAGAGGACTGAGAGGCATGCAGGGAGGACTTAGAGACATGGAGGGGATAATATTGATAAAAAAGGGGGATAACAAAGAGATATACAAGGGGAGGACTGAGACATGGAGGGGTATATGAGAGGGACATGGAGGTGGACTGAGAAACATGAAGGCGGACTGAGAGACATGGGGGGGGGGGGGACTGAGAGACATGGGGGGGGACTGAGAGACATGGGGGGACGACTGAGAGACATGGAGGGAGGACTGGGAGACATGAATGTGGACTGAGAGACATGAAGGAAGGGCTAAGAGACATACAGAGAGGACTGCGAAACATGGAGAGAGGATTGAGAGACATGGAGGGAGGCCTGAGAGACATAAAGGTGGACTCACAGACATGGAAGATGGAGTGAAAGACATGGAGGGGGGACTGAGAGACATGAAAGTGCACTGAGAGACATAAATGTCTCACATGGAAAGAGGACTGAGAGACATGCAGGGAGGACTGAGCGACATGTAGGGAGTACTGAGAAACATGGAGGGAGGACTGAGAAACATGGAGGGAGGACTGAGAGACATGCAGGGAGGACTGAGAGACATGGAGGGAGGACTGGGAGACATGCAGGGAGGACTGAGAGACATGCAGGGAGGACTGAGCAACATGAAGAGAGAACTGAGAGACATGGAGGGAAGGCTGAAAGACATGGAGGGAGGACTGAGAGACATGAAGGTGCACTGAGAGACACAAATATCTCACATGGAGAGAGGACTGAGAGACATAAAGGGAGGACTGAGAGACATGCAGGGAGGACTAAGAGACATGTACGGAGGACTGAGAGACATGTAGGGAGGACTGAGAAACCTGGAGAGAGAACTGAGACATGGAGGGAGGACTGAGAGACATGGAGAGAAGACAGAGATACATGGAACGAGGGCTGAAAGACGTGGAGGGAGGACTGAGAGTCATGGAGAGAGGTCTGGGAGACATGGGGAGAGGACTGAGTGAAATGCAGGGAGGGCTTAGAAACACAAAGGGAGGACTGAAAGACAAGGAGGGAGGACTGAGAGATACGGAGGGAGGACTGAGAGACACGGAGGGAGGACTGAGAGACACGGAGGGAGGACTGAGAGACACGAAGTTGGACTGAGAGACATGATGGTGGACTGAGAGACATGATGGTGGACTGAGAAACATGGAGGGAGGACTGAGAGACATGAGGAGAGGACTGAGAAACGTGAAGAGAGGACTGAGAGACATTCAGGGAGGATTGAGAGACATAGAGACAGAATTGAGAGATATAGAGGGAGAGTACTGAGAGACATGAAGGTGGACTAAGAGACATGGAGGGAGGACTGAGAGACATGAAGGTGGGCTAAGGGACATGGAGAGAGGACTCAGAGACATGAAGGGATGACTGAGACATGCAGGGGTATATGAGAGGGTATATGAAGGTGGATTAAGGGACATGGAGGGTGGCATGAGAGACATGCTGGAAGGACTGGAAGACATGGAGAGAGGATTGAGAGACATGGAGAGAACAGAGAGATATGGAGAAAGGACAGAGAGACATGAAGAGAGGACTGAGAGACATGGAGGGAGGACTGAGAAACCTGGAAGGAGGACTGAGAGACATTAATGTAGACTGAAAGACATGGAGAGAGGACTGAGAGGCATGCAGGGAGGACTGAGAGACATGGAGGGGACATTTTAGTAATAAAAAGGGGGATAACTAAGAGATATACAAGGGGAAGAGGGACATGAAGGGAGGACTGAGAGACATGGAGGGAGGACTGAGAGACATGGAGGGAGGACTCAGAGACCTGGAGGCAGGACTCAGAGACCTGGAGAGAGGACTGAACGACATGGAGAGAGGACTGAGAGGCATGCAGGGAGGACTGAGAGACATGGAGGGGATAATATTGATAAAAAGGGGGATAACTAAGAAATATACAAGGGGAGGAGTGAGATATGGAGGGGCTTATGGGAGGGACATGGAGGTGGACTGAGAGACAAGAAGGCGGACTGAGAGACATGGGAGAGGAACTGAGAGACATGAAGGAAGGTCTAAGAGACATACAGAGAGGACTGAGAAACATGGAGGGAGGACTGAGAGACAAGGAGGGAAGCCTGAGAGACATGAAGGTGGACTGAGAGACATGGAAGATGACTGACATGCAATGAGAACTGAGGACTGAAAGACATGGAGGGGGGACTGAGAGACACGAAGGGAGGACTGAGAGATATGAAGGTGGACTAAGAGACATGAAGGTGGACTGAGAGACATGGAGCGAGGACTGAGACATACAGTGAGGACTGAGAGACATGCAGTGAGGACTGAGGGACATGAAGAGAGGAGTGAGAGTTGTGAAGAGAGGACTGAGAGTCATGCAGGGAGGTTTGAGAGACATGGAGACAGGATTGAGAAACATGGAGGGAGGACTGAGAGACATGAAGGTAGACTAAAAGATATGCAAGGAGGACTGAGAGACATGGAGGGAGGACTGAGACACGGAGGGAGGACTGAGAGACATGAAGGTGGACTAAGGTACATGGAGAGAGGACTGAGACACATGAAGGGCGGACTGAGACATGCAGGGGTATATGAGAGGGTATATGATGGTGGATTGAGAGGCATGGAGAGAACAGAGAGATATGGAGAGAGGACTGAGAGACATGGAGAGACGACTGAGAGATATGGAGGGAGGACTGAGAGACATGGAGGGAGGACTGAGAGACATGGAGGGAGGACTGAGAGACATGGAGAGGGGACTGAGAGACATGGAAGGAGGACTGAGAAACTTAGAGAGAAGACTGAGAGACATGCATGGAGGTGTGAGAGACATGCTGGAAGGACTGGGAGACATGGAGAGAGGATTGAGAGACATGGAGAGAAGAAAGAGACATGGAGAGAGGACAGAGAGACATGGAGAGAGGACTGAGAGACATGGAGGGAGGACTGAGAGACATGAAGGGAGGACTGAGAGATATGGAGGGAGGACTGAGAGACATGGAGGGAGGACTGAGAGACATGGAGGGAGGACTGAGAGACATGGAGAGGGGACTGAGAGACATGGAAGGAGGACTGAGAAACTTAGAGAGAAGACTGAGAGACATGCATGGAGGTGTGAGAGACATGCTGGAAGGACTGGGAGACATGGAGAGAGGATTGAGAGACATGGAGAGAAGAAAGAGACATGGAGAGAGGACAGAGAGACATGGAGAGAGGACTGAGAGACATGGAGGGAGGACTGAGAGACATGAAGGGAGGACTGAGAGACATGGAAAGAGGACTTAGAAACACGGAGAGAGGACTGAGAAACATGGAGAGAGGACTGAGAGACATGGAGAGAGGACTGAGAGACATGGAGAAAGGACTGAGAGACATGGAGAGATGACTGAGCAACATGCAGGGAGGACTGAGAAACCTGGACTGAGAGACATTAAGGTGGACTGAATGACATTCAGGGAGGACTGATAGACAGGGAGATAGGGCTAAGAGGCATGCAGGGAGGACTGAGAGACATGGAGGAGATAATACTAATAAAAAGGGGAATAATTAAGAGATATACAAGGGGAAGAGTGTACAATCCAAATGCACACGTTCCTGCGTTAAAAATGGCTGTGTGTATAAATGGGTGCTGCAGCGACCGTCTGCTGAAACCGAACAGATTCAGCCAGGGAGAATGTCACCAGCACATCGAGGATCACCAATATGGGTCCAAAAGTTTTAATGAACGATCACATAGTTACAGCAAGGCAACGTTTCGGAGTCTCGCAGGACCCCTTTATTAGGCATGTGAAGTGGTCGCATGCCTGATGAAGGGGTCCTGCGAGACTCCGAAACATTGCCTTGTTCTAACTATGTGATCGTTCCTTAAAACTTTTGGACTCATATTGGTGATCCTCGGTGTGCTGGTGACATTTTCCCATACAAGGGGAAGAGAGACATGGAGGTGGATTTAGAGACATGGAGGGAGGACTGGGAGACATTTAGGGAGTACTGAGAAAGATGGAGGGAGGACTGAGAAATATACATGGAGAACTGAGAAACATGGAGGGAAGACTGAGAGACATGGAGAGGGGACTGAGAGACATGGAAGGAGGACTGAGAAACTTAGAGAGAAGACTGAGAGACATGCATGGAGGTGTGAGAGACATGCTGGAAGGACTTGGAGACATGGAGAGAGGATTGAGAGACATGGAGAGAACAGAGAGACATGGAGAGAGGACAGAGAGACATGGAGAGAGGACTGAGAGACATGGAGAGAGGACTGAGAGACATGGAGGGAGGACTGAGAGACATGGAGGGAGGACTGAGAGACATGGAGAGGGGACTGAGAGACATGGAAGGAGGACTGAGAAACTTAGAGAGAAGCCTGAGAGACATGCATGGAGGTGTGAGAGACATGCTGGAAGGACTGGGAGACATGGAGAGAGGATTGAGAGACATGGAGAGAAGAAAGAGACGTGGAGAGAGGACAGAGAAACATGGAGAGAGGACTGAGAGACATGGAGGGAGGACTGAGAGACATGAAGGGAGGACTGAGAGACATGGAAAGAGGACTTAGAAACACGGAGAGAGGACTGAGAAACATGGATAGAGGACTGAGAGACATGGAGAGAGGACTGAGAGACATGGAGAAAGGACTGAGAGACATGGAAAAATGACTGAGCAACATGCAGGGAGGACTGAGAAACCTGGACTGAGAACTGAGAGACATTAAGGTGGACTGAATGACATTCAGGGAGGACTGATAGACAGGCAGATAGGGCTAAGAGGCATGCAGGGAGGACTGAGAGACATGGAGGAGATAATACTAATAAAAAGGGGAATAACTAAGAGATATACAAGGGAAAGAGTGTACAATCCAAATGCACACGTTCCTGCGTTAAAAGTGGCTGTGTGTATAAATGGATGCTGCAGCGACCGTCTGCTGAAACCGAACAGAATCAGCCAGGGAGAATGTCACCAGCACATCGAGGATCACCAATATGGGTCCAAAAGTTTTAATGAACGATCACATAGTTACAGCAAGGCAACGTTTCGGAGTCTCGCAGGACCCCTTCATCAGGCATGTGAAGTGGTCGCATGCCTGATGAAGGGGTCCTGCGAGACTCCGAAACATTGCCTTGTTCTAACTATGTGATCGTTCTTTAAAACTTTTGGACTCATATTGGTGATCCTCGGTGTGCTGGTGACATTTTCCCATACAAGGGGAAGAGAGACATGGAGGTGGATTTAGAGACATGGAGGGAGGACTGAAAGAAATGTAGGGAGTACTGAGAAAGATGGAGGGAGGACTGAGAAACATACATGGAGGACTAAGAAACATGGAGGGAGGACTGAGAAACATGAAAGGAGGACTGAGAGACATGGAGGGACAACTGAGAGACATGAAGATGGACTGAGAGACATACAGGGAGGACCGAGGACTGAAAGATATTAAAGTGGATTGAGAGACATGGAGAGAGGACTGGGAGACATGCAGGGAGGACTGAGAGACATGGAGAGACTACTGAGAGACATAAAAGTGGACTGAGAGACATGGAGGGAGGACTGAGTGACATGGAGGGAGGACTGAGAGACATGGAGAGAGGACTGAGAGACATGCAGAGAGTACTGTGAAACCTGGAGGGAGGACCGAGAGACATGAAGGTTGACCGAGAGACATGCAGGAAGGACTGAAAGACATGCAGGGAGGACTGAGAGACATGGAGAGAGTACTGAGAGACATGGAGAGAGGACTGAGAGACATGGAGGGAGGACTAAGACATGGAGGGGTATATGAGAGGGACATGGAGGGAGGACCAAAAGACATGCAGGGAGGTCTGAGATAAATGAAGGTGGACTGAGAGACATGGAGGGATTACTGAGAGACATGGAGAGAAGACTGAGAGAAATGGAGGGAGGACTGAGAGACATGAAGGTGGACTAAGAGAAATGGAGATAAGACTGAGAGATATGCAGGGAGGACTGAGAGGCATGCAGAGAGGACTGAGAGACATGCAGAGAGGACTGAGAGACATGGAGGAAGGATTAAGAGACATGAAGAGAGGACTTAGAGACATGGAGGGAGGACTGAGAGACATGGTGGGAGGACTGAGACATGGAAGGGTATATGAGATGGACATGGAGGAAGGACTGAGAGACATGGAGGAAGGACTGAGAGACATGGAGGAAGAACTGAGAGACATGCAGGGAGGACTAAGAGACATGGAAGGAGGACTGAGAGACATGAAGGTGGACTTAGAGACATGCAGGGAGGACCGAGAGACATGCAGGCAGGGCTGAGAGACATGGAGGGAGGAGTGAGAGACACTGAGGGGATATTAAAAATATAAAGGGGACAACCAAGAGGCATACAAGGAGAGGACTGAGATATGGAGGGGTAAATGGGAGGGACATGGAGGGGAGAATAAAGATATACAGGTGGAGTCCTATAAACTTCTATTAGGTTGCACTTTTTTTTTTTGCATTTTCTGAAAGTGCACCAAAAGTCCCACATGCTGCATCTTTGGTGCACTTTCAGAAAATGGGAAACAATTATGGGGTGGGGGGTGATACCACATTTTACAGCCCCAGGTGACACCAACCCTAGTTATTCCACTGGGGGCATCAGTCATTCCAGTCTTTTGATTCCGCTGTACTCCAGCCTGTGATCCCAAGCCTGCATCTGCCATGCTCATGTTCCCAAGTCTGTATCCAGCTCCTGTGACCTCATGCACTATTGGCAACATCCAGTCTTTCTTCACCACTTTTTCTCCCTTAGCACTTCAGTCTCTATTTCTCTTGTGCGTTCCTGTGCTCTCCTACTATTTTAACTACTGTCTATCCAGCAGCCCGACTGGATATACACCACGTATAAATGTGGGGTTTGAAAATGGCTATCACCAATTACATAGTACCCAACATTTCCAAAAAATTTTAGGGACACTTTTTTTCTCCAAGAAAGGCAGTGTGGGCGGAGTATCATTTTAAGTAGGGGCAGGGACATAAATATTGGGCATGGTTTAAAGGGGTGTGGTTAAATAGTCTGAGTCTGACTTACATAGTGGAGTATGTGGTAATATTAAATAGGGAATATACACTCACCGGTCATGTTACTAGGTACACCTGTTCAATTGCTTGGTAACACAAACTGCTAATCAGCTATTCACATGGCAGCAACTCAATGCTTTTAGGCATGTAGACGTGGTGAAGACGACTTGCTGAAGTTCAAACCGAGCATCAGAATGGGGAAGAAAGGGGATTTAAGTGACTTTGAACATGGCATGGTTGTTGGTGCCAGACAGTCTGGTCTGGGTATTTCAAAAACTGCTGATCTACTGGGATTCTCACGCACAACCATCTCTCGTGTTTACAGAGAATGGTCCAAAGAAGAGAATGGCAGTTGTGTGGAGGTCAGAGGAGAATGGTCAGACTAGTTGGAGATGATAAAAAATCAACAGTAACTCAAATAACCACATGTTACAACCAAGGAATGCAGAATACCATCTCTGAACGCAAAAACACTGAACCTTGAAGCAGATGTGCTACAGCAGCAGAAGACTACACCGAGTGCCACTCCTGTCAGCTAAGAACAGGAAATGGAGGCTACAATTTGCACAGGCTCACAAAAATTGGACAATAGAAAACTGGAAAAATGTTGCATGGTCTGATTTACCTTGAGATGGTTGTGCATGAAAATGCTAGTAGATCAGCAGTTTTTGAAATACTCAGACCACCTTGTCTCACACCAACACCCATACCATGACATAAGGGAACCCAGCAGGCGGCACAGGCAGAAATGTCACCAATAGTTGTGGTTGGCAAGAAACAGGCAGCCAGGTGTCCATGGGGAGGGGAGGGGCTCTGACGTCACGACGTTGTAGCGGAGAGGCTCGGCGATTCCAACGCAGACAGAGGCAGGCAGGGAGGGAGAGCAGAGGTAGAGGATTGCTCACCCACTATTGACTGTGATATTTATGCTGCCCTGGACCAACAAGGAACTGTATATCGCTGTGTAATATCGCTACAGGCAGAAATAAATTTCCACTATTTAAAAGGATAAGGCACCATTGTCTGCTTTCTTTTCTCTACATCTGACCCTTAAATTCCACATTGGTGAAAGGAGGAAATGAGAAGGAGATGACCCCTGGAGGGGAATAAGGAGATAGAGCTGGTCTTAATATCGGTGTATGAGCAGTTGCAAAAGGAGAAAGAGGAGAGTACAGGAGTACCTACATCTACACCTTGGCACATCTAAACACAGAGCATTAACCCACCGATCCTGGAAGGATCAAAAAGTCTATTTGCCTGAATTTATTCAGGCAAACATAAAGGTGAGCGCATAGGGAGACCACAAGGCACCTGGCGAGAGGGAATCACCTGCACTTTGGCACTTGTTTACAAAGACTTTATTTATTTATTTATGTATTATACTAATTAGAGATGAGCGAAGAAATGAAAAATTCGATTCGACTGATTCTGCGAATTCGTGGACAATATTCGATTCGAGTCGAATAAATTCGCTGTGAATTTAACTTAAAAAAGGGTGTTTCTAGGCTTCAGAGAGACTTAATATTAGTGCAGAACACTGTACCTTTAATTTAAATGCCCTTGGAGTCTGCTGGGGAAGAGAAATAATACTGTCACTCAGTATGACATGCAGATGAGTGCCGTCGATCTTAGAATCACCGCACACTTCACTCATTTGGCCAGTCACGGGGCCAAAACCAGTGTTTGGAGCCACAGTGTGGCGGTGGAGGCAGCAGCAATGGGAGGCCATACAGCAACCTATGACAAAATGGAAACCAGCAGGAGTGTGAGGAGACCTGAAAGTGGCACATGGCAGAGTGGGAGCAATGGGAGGCGGTACAAGGACCCATGTCACACTGTGGACCCAGCAGCAGCGTGACCAGGCGGTACGGGGGCCCATGGCAGATTACAGGCCTGGCAGCAGCAATGGGAGGCCCGTAATCTGCCAGCACCCTATGACAAAAAATGGAACACACCAGCAGTGTGTGAGGAGACCTGAAAGTGGCACATGGCAGAGTGTGGCGATGGAGACAGCAGCAATGGGAGGCCGTACAGAGACCCATGAGAGACTGTGGACCTGGCAGCAGCATGAGGAGGCGGTATAGGGGCCCATGGCAGATTAGGGGCCTGGTAGCAGCTATAGGAGGCCCGTAATCTGGCAGCACCCTATGACAAAAAATTGAACACACCAGCAGTGTGTGAGGAGACCTGAAAGTGGCACATGGCATGAGAGACTCTGGACCTGGCAGCAGCATGAGGAGGCGGTATATAGGGGCCCATGGCAGATTAGGGGCCTGGCAGCAGCTATGGGAGGCCCGTAATCTGCCAGCACCCTATGTCAAAAAATTGAAAACACCAGCAGTGTGTGAGGAGACCTGAAAGTGGCACATGACAGAGTGTGGCGATGGAGACAGATGCAATGGGAGGCCGTACAGGGACCCATGAGAGACTCTGGAACTGGCAGCAGCATGAGGAGGCGGTATATAGGGGCCTATGGCAGATTAGGGGCCTGGCAGCAGCTATGTGAGGCCCGTAATCTGCCAGCACCCTATGACAAAAAATGTAACACACCAGCAGTGTGAGGAGACCTGAAAGTGGCACATGGCAGAGTGTGGCGATGGAGACAGCAGCAATGGGAGGCCGTATAGGGACCCATGAGAGACTCTGGACTTGGCAGCAGCATGAGGAGGCGGTATATAGGGGCCCATGGCAGATTAGGGGCCTGGCAGCAGCTATGGGAGGCCCGTAATCTGCCAGCACCCTATGTCAAAAAATTCAACACACCAGCAGTGTGTGAGGAGACCTGAAAGTGGCACATGACAGAGTGTGGCGATGGAGACAGATGCAATGGGAGGCCGTACAGGGACCCATGAGAGACTCTGGAACTGGCAGCAGCATGAGGAGGCGGTATATAGGGGCCTATGGCAGATTAGGGGCCTGGCAGCAGCTATGTGAGGCCCGTAATCTGCCAGCACCCTATGACAAAAAATGTAACACACCAGCAGTGTGAGGAGACCTGAAAGTGGCACATGGCAGAGTGTGGCGATGGAGACAGCAGCAATGGGAGGCCGTATAGGGACCCATGAGAGACTCTGGACTTGGCAGCAGCATGAGGAGGCGGTATATAGGGGCCCATGGCAGATTAGGGGCCTGGCAGCAGCTATGGGAGGCCCGTAATCTGCCAGCACCCTATGTCAAAAAATTCAACACACCAGCAGTGTGTGAGGAGACCTGAAAGTGGCACATGACAGAGTGTGGCGATGGAGACAGATGCAATGGGAGGCCGTACAGGGACCCATGAGAGACTCTGGAACTGGCAGCAGCATGAGGAGGCGGTATATAGGGGCCTATGGCAGATTAGGGGCCTGGCAGCAGCTATGTGAGGCCCGTAATCTGCCAGCACCCTATGACAAAAAATGTAACACACCAGCAGTGTGAGGAGACCTGAAAGTGGCACATGGCAGAGTGTGGCGATGGAGACAGCAGCAATGGGAGGCCGTATAGGGACCCATGAGAGACTCTGGACTTGGCAGCAGCATGAGGAGGCGGTATATAGGGGCCCATGGCAGATTAGGGGCCTGGCAGCAGCTATGGGAGGCCCGTAATCTGCCAGCACCCTATGTCAAAAAATTCAACACACCAGCAGTGTGTGAGGAGACCTGAAAGTGGCACATGACAGAGTGTGGCGATGGAGACAGATGCAATGGGAGGCCGTACAGGGACCCATGAGAGACTCTGGAACTGGCAGCAGCATGAGGAGGCGGTATATAGGGGCCTATGGCAGATTAGGGGCCTGGCAGCAGCTATGTGAGGCCCGTAATCTGCCAGCACCCTATGACAAAAAATGTAACACACCAGCAGTGTGAGGAGACCTGAAAGTGGCACATGGCAGAGTGTGGCGATGGAGACAGCAGCAATGGGAGGCCGTATAGGGACCCATGAGAGACTCTGGACTTGGCAGCAGCATGAGGAGGCGGTATATAGGGGCCCATGGCAGATTAGGGGCCTGGCAGCAGCTATAGGGGGCCCGTAAACTGGCAGCACCCTATGTCAAAAAATTCAACACACCAGCAGTGTGAGGAGACCTGAAAGTGGCACATGTTTGAGGCATGATTCATGGCGGATTTAGTCAGTTGTGTCAGGAACTGGTGGTTTGAAATCCAGACTAATCCACGCCTGATTCATTTTCACAAACGTGAGTCTCTCCACACTTTGGGTGGACAGTCGTGTCCTCCGCGGAGTTACAATACCTCCTGCCGCACTAAACACGCGCTCCGATGCCACGCTACTGGCCGGGCATGACAGCCTTTCAAGGGCAAATTCAGCTAGTTGGGGCCAAAGGTCAAGTTTCGTTGCCCAGTAGTCAAGGGGATTGTCTACCTCGGTTGGCAGGGTGCTGTCCAAGTAGGCCCAAGCCTGTTGTTTGAGCTCCTGCTCCAGGTCCACCTGATGCTGCTGCTGCTGCTGCGGCTGGTTAGTAGTTTCCTCACTGCGCTGGTGAAGAAAGCTACTCATCATCGACTGCAGACTGAGGCAGCCGCTGCTGGTGGAGCTGCCACTGCTCCTACCACCCCACCCCTCCCCTGCTGCCATGCCAGCGGAACGCGAGCGCACAGGGCCCACAGTGTCTGAGGATGGACGTTGGCGCACAAAGGCAGAGACCAACTGACTACATAGGTGGTTTTTATAGTACGTAATTTTGGCCTCCCTCTCAGCAGGTGTGAAAAAGGCCACCATTTTGGACCGGTAGCGAGGGTCCAACAAGGTGGACAGCCAAAAGTCATCCCTCTGTCTGATGGTTATTATTCGGCTGTCGCTACGCAAGCAACCGAGCATGCTATGGGCCATTTGTGCCAAGGAATGCGAGGGACTCCCTGCCTCCATCTCCACAGCATACTGCCACGGTGCGTCTGGGTCCTCTGTCTCCTCCTCCTCCTCCTCTACCAGATGCTCCTGCTCCTCCACTCCTGTCCGCTGAGTGGAAAAACCACCCATTTCACTCAATAATTCCTGAGCACAAATGTCCTCCTCTACCTCCTCCTCTTCTTCCTGTCCTGCCCCCACAGGGGTCATGTGGCGTTGAGATCTGTGCGCCACGTCTACCGCACCCTGACCAGCCATTGTTAACAGCATTTGTTCCAGGACGTGCAACAGAGGAATGACGTCATTCATCCCATAGTCCTGCCGACTCACGAATAGCGTGGCCTCCTCAAAGGGCCTGAGCAAGCGGCAGGTGTCACGCATGAGCTGCCAATGGCTGACATCTAAGTTACACAGGGGAGTACCTTTATCCGCTTGTAACATCAGGAAATCGGTGATGGCCTTTCGCTGCTCGTAAAGGCGGTCTAACATGTGTAGGGTTGAATTCCACCTTGTTGCAACGTCGCAGATCAGGCGATGCTGTGGAATTCCGTTCTGCCGCTGCAGCTCAATGAGGGTGTTCTTTGCGGTGTAGGAATGGCTGAAATGCATGCACAGTTTACGTGACATTTTAAGGATGTCTTGCAGTGGGATGGTGGATTTTAGGAACCGCTTGACAACCAGATTGAACACGTGAGCCATGCATGGCGCATGGCACAACCTTCCTTGACGCAGAGCAGACACCATGTTCTTTCCGTTGTCGGTCAACATGGTTCCGATTTTAAGTTTGCGCGGAGACAGCCATCTGTCGATTTCTCTGTTCATTACACTCAGCAGTTCCTCCCCTGTGTGACTACGTTCGCCAAGGCATACCAGGTGCAGCACAGCGTGACACCGTTGCGCCCTGCACATGTGATATGCCGGTCGGGTAATGGGACTTGGCACGGGGGTGGCGGCTGAGGACACGGCGGAAAAAGAGGTGGTAGAGGCGGACATGTTTGCTGGACCAAGGACGTGCAAACGTGGAGGCAAAAGCGTCGTGACCTGTCCAAGTTGCTGGTGCGGCTGTGCCGGCACCACGTTCACCCAGTGGGCCGTAAATGACATGTACTGTCCCTGACCGTAGTTACAGCTCCACACGTCGGCGCTGCCGTGCACTTTGGCAGAGACCGACATGCTCAAAGACTGGCCCACCATCTCTTCTACATGTGAATGCAGGGCTGGCACTGCCTTTTGGGCAAAGAAATGACGGCTTGGCACTCTCCACCGCGGCGCGGCACAAGCCATCATTTCTCGAAAAGGTGCTGAGTCCACCAGTTGGAAAGGGAGGGACTGCAGCACCAGCAACTTGGACAGGAGGACGTTCAGCTTTTGCACCGTCGGGTGCGTGCTCGCAAACTGTTGTCTCTTGGAAACGGATTCCAAGAAAGACTGTTGACGGAATCCGAGAAGAGGAGTAGCAGGAGAAGGAGCATCTGAACGAGCGGAAGATGCCAACGAGCGACAACTCCCCTCAGCAGAGGTGTTGGAGCCTTGACTGGCTGATAGAGGGTGATTGACGACGTCGGGTGACGGAGCAAGTAACGGAGCGGGTGATGGAGCGGGGGCTGGGGCAGGCAGAACCGCCGTATCTTTATCACGGTTTTCCCAGGCCAACGAATGGTGACGCTGCATATGCTGACGCAACGCTGTAGTCCCAACATGGGCCCCCTGGCCACGCTTGCATTTCTGGCCACATAGTCGACATACGGCTACGTTTACTTCCTCGGGCGGCTTGACGAAAAATTGCCACACCACCGAGTAGGAAACTTTGCCCCCGCTACTCCTCACTGGCTGACTGCTACTTCCTCCGTGCGCACCGGCACCACTACTGGCCGTGGTGGTAGGCTGCAGTGGAGCTGGTGCTCTACTCCGTGGCCGTTTGGCTCCACTGACACTGATGCGACCCTGCTGCTGCCTCCTGGGCAACCCACCGACTGTTTCGCTCGCTGCCAAGCTGCCACCTTCTTCTCCTGATGATGCGGAAGAAATTGCCTGATGACGACGAGGCAGCCAAGTGCGATCAACCTCCTCATCATCAGGTACGGTCTCCGCCTCACTACTAGCCCCCTCGGCTGCGTCTGGGTCAGGAGAAAGACCTGTCTCTAGACCGGCTACAGAGCCACTCTCCTCGCCAGTACTTCTTCGCCTGGCTGCTGAAAAGGCCGATGTCTCCCCCCGTTCCTGACCGCCCTCTGTTAGCTCTTCCTCACTGTACAGTGGGGCTGAGCCCACAGCATGCGATACTTCGCTTGGTGAGGGAACAGCAAAGGACAGGGGCAGGTAGAGGACATGTGATTTCAGTGGGCTTGCTCCCGGGCCATGCCAACTAACGGTTGTGTCTGACGTACCCACCGACCGTTGGCTGTAGGTGTCAGAGGTGACCTGGGAAGAGGAAGACGACCGAGCCAACCAATCAATGACGGCAGGGTTCTCGGTGGAGACACAACCGCTGGATGACACCGGGAGCACTGGCCTCTGGCTGCGAATAGTGCTGCCTCGACCCCTTCCTCTGCTGCCACGTCTGCTCGCTCCTAAAAAATTGCCTCCTCTGCCACTCCTCTGCATGTTGTCTGACATACTCTTTAATTCAACGATTATGTGTCCCTGAGTAACAATTCTCTGGCACTCCGTAACAATTCTGTCTGTCCCTGAGTAACAATTCTCTGGCACTCCGTAACAATTCTGTCTGTCCCTGAGTAACAATTCTCTGGCACTCAGTAACAATTCTGTCTGTCCCTGAGTAACAATTCTCTGGCACTCAGTAACAATTCTGTCTGTCCCTGAGTAACAATTCTCTGGCACTCAGTAACACTTCTGTCTGTCCCTGAGTAAAAATTCTGTGGCCCTAAGTAAAGTTTCTGTGGCCCTGAGTAACAATTCTCTGGCACTCCGTAACAATTCTGTCTGTCCCTGAGTAACAATTCTCTGGCACTCAGTAACAATTCTGTCTGTCCCTGAGTAAAAATTCTGTGGCCCTAAGTAAAGTTTCTGTGGCCCTGAGTAACAGTTCTGTGTCTGTGCGAGTAACAATTCTGTGTCTGTGCGAGTAACAATTCTGTGGCCCTAAGTAAAGTTTGTGTGGCCCTAAGTAACAATTCTCTGGCACTCAGTAACAATTCTGTCTGTCCCTGAGTAACAATTCTCTGGCACTCAGTAACAATTCTGTCTGTCCCTGAGTAAAAATTCTGTGGCCCTAAGTAAAGTTTCTGTGGCCCTGAGTAACAGTTCTGTGTCTGTGCGAGTAACAATTCTGTGTCTGTGCGAGTAACAATTCTGTGGCCCTAAGTAAAGTTTCTGTGGCCCTAAGTAACAATTCTCTGGCACTCAGTAACAATTCTGTCTGTCCCTGAGTAACAATTCTCTGGCACTCCGTAACAATTCTGTCTGTCCCTGAGTAACAATTCTCTGGCACTCAGTAACAATTCTGTCTGTCCCTGAGTAACAATTCTCTGGCACTCCGTAACAATTCTGTCTGTCCCTGAGTAACAATTCTCTGGCACTCAGTAACAATTCTGTCTGTCCCTGAGTAACAATTCTCTGGCACTCAGTAACAATTCTGTCTGTCCCTGAGTAAAAATTCTGTGGCCCTAAGTAAAGTTTCTGTGGCCCTGAGTAACAGTTCTGTGTCTGTGCGAGTAACAATTCTGTGTCTGTGCGAGTAACAATTCTGTGGCCCTAAGTAAAGTTTCTGTGGCCCTAAGTAACAATTCTCTGGCACTCAGTAACAATTCTGTCTGTCCCTGAGTAACAATTCTCTGGCACTCCGTAACAATTCTGTCTGTCCCTGAGTAACAATTCTCTGGCACTCCGTAACAATTCTGTCTGTCCCTGAGTAACAATTCTCTGGCACTCAGTAACAATTCTGTCTGTCCCTGAGTAAAAATTCTGTGGCCCTAAGTAAAGTTTCTGGGGCCCTGAGTAACAGTTCTGTGTCTGTGCGAGTAACAATTCTGTGTCTGTGCGAGTAACAATTCTGTGGCCCTAAGTAAAGTTTCTGTGGCCCTAAGTAACAATTCTCTGGCACTCAGTAACAATTCTGTCTGTCCCTGAGTAACAATTCTCTGGCACTCAGTAACAATTCTGTCTGTCCCTGAGTAAAAATTCTGTGGCCCTAAGTAAAGTTTCTGTGGCCCTGAGTAACAATTCTCTGGCACTCAGTAACAATTCTGTCTGTCCCTGAGTAACAATTCTCTGGCACTCAGTAACAATTCTGTCTGTCCCTGAGTAAAAATTCTGTGGCCCTAAGTAAAGTTTCTGTGGCCCTGAGTAACAGTTCTGTGTCTGTGCGAGTAACAATTCTGTGTCTGTGCGAGTAACAATTCTGTGGCCCTAAGTAAAGTTTCTGTGGCCCTAAGTAACAATTCTCTGGCACTCAGTAACAATTCTGTCTGTCCCTGAGTAACAATTCTCTGGCACTCAGTAACAATTCTGTCTGTCCCTGAGTAAAAATTCTGTGGCCCTAAGTAAAGTTTCTGTGGCCCTGAGTAACAATTCTCTGGCACTCCGTAACAATTCTGTCTGTCCCTGAGTAACAATTCTCTGGCACTCAGTAACAATTCTGTCTGTCCCTGAGTAAAAATTCTGTGGCCCTAAGTAAAGTTTCTGTGGCCCTGAGTAACAGTTCTGTGTCTGTGCGAGTAACAATTCTGTGTCTGTGCGAGTAACAATTCTGTGGCCCTAAGTAAAGTTTCTGTGGCCCTAAGTAACAATTCTCTGGCACTCAGTAACAATTCTGTCTGTCCCTGAGTAACAATTCTCTGGCACTCAGTAACAATTCTGTCTGTCCCTGAGTAAAAATTCTGTGGCCCTAAGTAAAGTTTCTGTGGCCCTGAGTAACAGTTCTGTGTCTGTGCGAGTAACAATTCTGTGTCTGTGCGAGTAACAATTCTGTGGCCCTAAGTAAAGTTTCTGTGGCCCTCAGTAACAGTTCTGTGTCTGTGCGAGTAACAGTTCTGTGTCTGTGCGAGTAACAATTCTGTCTGTCCCTGAGTAACAATTCTCTGGCACTCAGTAACAATTCTGTCTGTCCCTGAGTAAAAATTCTGTGGCCCTAATTAAAGTTTCTGTGGCCCTAAGTAACAATTCTCTGGCACTCAGTAACAATTCTGTCTGTCCCTGAGTAACAATTCTCTGGCACTCAGTAACAATTCTGTCTGTCCCTGAGTAAAAATTCTGTGGCCCTAAGTAAAGTTTCTGTGGCCCTGAGTAACAATTCTCTGGCACTCAGTAACAATTCTGTCTGTCCCTGAGTAACAATTCTCTGGCACTCAGTAACAATTCTGTCTGTCCCTGAGTAAAAATTCTGTGGCCCTAAGTAAAGTTTCTGTGGCCCTGAGTAACAGTTCTGTGTCTGTGCGAGTAACAATTCTGTGTCTGTGCGAGTAACAATTCTGTGGCCCTAAGTAAAGTTTCTGTGGCCCTAAGTAACAATTCTCTGGCACTCAGTAACAATTCTGTCTGTCCCTGAGTAACAATTCTCTGGCACTCCGTAACAATTCTGTCTGTCCCTGAGTAACAATTCTCTGGCACTCCGTAACAATTCTGTCTGTCCCTGAGTAACAATTCTCTGGCACTCAGTAACAATTCTGTCTGTCCCTGAGTAACAATTCTCTGGCACTCAGTAACAATTCTGTCTGTCCCTGAGTAAAAATTCTGTGGCCCTAAGTAAAGTTTCTGTGGCCCAGAGTAACAATTCTCTGGCACTCCGTAACAATTCTGTCTGTCCCTGAGTATGAATTCTGTGGCCCTAACTAGCGTTTCTTTGTCCCTAAGTAACAGTTCTGTGGCCCTGAGTAACAATTCTGTGTCTGTGCGAGTAACAATTCTGTGGCCCTAAGTAACAGTTTTGTGGCCCTCAGTAACAGTTCTGTGTCTGTGCGAGTAACAATTCTGTGTCTGTGCGAGTAACAATTCTGTGGCCCTAAGTAAAGTTTATGTGGCCCTGAGTAACAGTTCTGTGTCTGTGCGAGTAACAATTCTGTGTCTGTGCGAGTAACAATTCTGTGGCCCTAAGTAAAGTTTCTGTGGCCCTAAGTAACAATTCTCTGGCACTCAGTAACAATTCTGTCTGTCCCTGAGTAAAAATTCTGTGGCCCTAAGTAAAGTTTCTGTGGCCCTGAGTAACAATTCTCTGGCACTCCGTAACAATTCTGTCTGTCCCTGAGTATGAATTCTGTGGCCCTAACTAGCGTTTCTTTGTCCCTAAGTAACAGTTCTGTGGCCCTGAGTAACAATTCTGTGTCTGTGCGAGTAACAATTCTGTGGCCCTAAGTAACAGTTTTGTGGCCCTCAGTAACAGTTCTGTGTCTGTGCGAGTAACAATTCTGTGTCTGTGCGAGTAACAATTCTGTGGCCCTAAGTAAAGTTTCTGTGGCCCTCAGTAACAGTTCTGTGTCTGTGCGAGTAACAGTTCTGTGTCTGTGCGAGTAACAATTCTGTCTGTCCCTGAGTAACAATTCTCTGGCACTCAGTAACAATTCTGTCTGTCCCTGAGTAAAAATTCTGTGGCCCTAATTAAAGTTTCTGTGGCCCTAAGTAACAATTCTCTGGCACTCAGTAACAATTCTGTCTGTCCCTGAGTAACAATTCTCTGGCACTCAGTAACAATTCTGTCTGTCCCTGAGTAAAAATTCTGTGGCCCTAATAACGTTTCTGTGGCCCTAAGTAACAATTCTCTGGCACTGAGTAACAATTCTGTCTGTCCCTGAATATGAATTCTGTGGCCCTAACTAGCGTTTCTTTGTCCCTAAATAACGATTCTGTGGCCCTCATTAACAAGTCTGTGTCCCTGAGTAATGGTTCTCTGTCCCTAAGTAACTTTTCTCTGTCCCCATGTATCGTTTCTGTGGCCCTAACTCTGTCCCTGTCCCTAGTACAGAGCGGTCTGCCTCTGTTCAATGACTGCAGGCAAATGAAGAATTCCAAAATGGCCGCTATTTATAGCTCGACCATTACACAGTGCTGGCTGGCTGGCTGCTGATTGGCTGATGCGATCACATGTCGTTGAGGAATGCATTATGGGTCAGCGCGCCTTGTCTGCGCGCCTTCCCAGGCATCCCCGCTCCGTCGCCGCACATGTCAGCCGCCATTTTCTGAAAAATTTCGATTCGCGCGTCCGAATTAGGCTATTTTTCGGATTCGGCACGAATCGAAATTTTTCCGATATTCGACTCGAATTCCACTTCGGATACTTCGATTCGCTCATCTCTAATACTAATGCACGTGCACATTGAAATATGTTCTTGCACAAATATTGCTGGATTGATCACATATAATTAGAGTGGCACTAATTATATTTATACCTATATTACATTCATTTATTTATTTATTTATTATTCACATTTAATTAAGGTTCTATATTGATTAATATTTATCACATGAATTTAGGTTGTTTATGTGTGTATTGGCAATATATTGGTAATTATTCAGCTATATTAGTTTATGGAATATCACTTATCACCATGATTTACATTTGATTTATATAGTTATTAATTAATTAGAATGAGAACAGATTGGATATAGAGATATATATGCACATAAATAGGAGCGCGGCACTATAAAAATACCTAATACACTGATTTTACACTACCAAGTGAGTTTGTGTAAGTGCCAGCGCACCAAACACTAAAGACTAGTAAATTATTGTTTAACACCCACTGAATGCCTCATTCATAATAGCTCACAAGGATTCACTATATATAGCAGGTGTCCATGTGCTGTGCTGATTTCCGGGACGCAGCCTGGGAAAAGGACATGTTGGGATAAGTCATTAAAATCCATGATTGTCCCAGCAAATACAGGGCTGTTGGCAACTATGCAATTAAAACCTGAAATAGAAGGATTCAACAAAAAGAGACCACTAAATAGGAAAGTACACCACAAGCATAGCAGGTGAACATTTTTCAATGAACACAACATTTTTGATACACTATCAGTTGAGTGAGTATAACAAATATTTCAGAGAAAACTTTCATTGATCTTCAAAGATCCTTACACAGAAAAATGTTTAATGCTCACAAACCATTGTTTGGGCTTTCAAGTTTATCTCTAACCCTGTATCTGGACTGCAGCTTGATCATATGATACAATAAACTCTTTACATTTATCAAAGATGTCCCTTTATATACAAGCTAGTATTAGGATATGTGTTTTAGTGTTGCTAATTTGCCAACACTTTACCCACACCCAGGGGCGGGCTGACAATTCATGGGGCCCCCAGGCAATAGGGGATCATGGGGCCCCTGTGTCCTTGCCCAAACTCAAAAAAGCCTATGAAAAAGGTACCAGGGGCATCTCATGGGGCCCCCTACTGACCCCGGGCCCTCGGGCAGCGCCCGAGTTTCCAAATGGTCAGTCCGCCCCTGCCCACACCTATGTAGAAGAAGCTGGAAGTTTATGACATAGGTGGCTCTCTAACATTGGATGGTGTGTTTGCCTTTAAAGTTCTGGGTCTTTGTTGTGTCGTTTCAATGCAGGAACTCGCAGCAACACAGTGGCTAAATGGTTAGCACTTCTGCCTGGCGGTACTAGGGTTATTGGTTCAAATCCCAACCATGGCACCACCTGCCTGGAGTTTGCATGCTCTCCCTGTGCTTGTGTGGGTTTCCTCTGGGTACTCCAGTTTCCTTCTACACTCCAAAGACATGCTGGTAGGTTAATTAGATCCTGTCTAAATTGGCCCTAGTATGTGTATGTATGAATATGAGTTAGAGACCTTAGGTTGTACACACCTTGAGTGTTAGGGACTGATGTGAATGTACAATATATATGTAAAGCACTGCATAAATTGATGGTGCTATACAAGTACTTGAAATAAATAAACGTCTAACAAAGGCATGCACAGAGCTTTCATGTTAGTAACTCTTAATAGGTTAGAGGTGTCCCAGTAATTGCAATATCACAATATATGATTCTTATCTTGAAAATTGACAGTACTTTTTGTGAATATTTAGTTACATAACATAAACAGTAATCTTTACAATGTCCAACATCTACATGTAATTTTTTGATAATTTGGTACTAGTTTTCCAATATCTGCAGGATGCCCATGCTAAATCTGACACAGTTTAATCTCTACAGCACAGCTGGTACCATACTGTTTATCATTTTTGCTATTCCAGTTAGGCAAGGGGAGTCAGCATTTTTATTCAGAAAAATGTCCAGTTCTACCGCACTCAGGCAGAGGTAGATAAATTAAGGAAACATATATTTTTACATTCACGATTCTTAACAGTGCATGTGTATTGGTATATATCTGTAATTTCCTATTTTGAAAATGCACGTTTAAAATATTCATTTAGCGATTTCAAGGTAATGAATCCAGTCTTAACTTCAAAAAAGATTCTAAAAATTGGGAATTCAGAAAGAGATTTTGCAGCTGATTCACTAAACAATGTCAGAGTGCAGCCAAAGATCCTATTAAAAAGATAACCCAAAAAGAAAACAGAAAAGTCTTTTTGCACAGCAAAGATATTTCCACAAAGGGGAAAAAAAGGGATAGCTGCTTGCTCCATCTGCTATTTCCAGAACAAAACAATCCACGACATATATTTGCCCAATAAAATCCTAAATCATTAATGTGGTTTCTTATATGAAAACAATTTTAAAGTATTCAGGCCATTTAACTATAATCTGTTTACCTTCCAGATTTATTTTAATTCATGGGAACTAAATAACCAAATTTTAATGTAAGCCCCCGATTCACCAGAAAGAAAGTTTTCAGATGCTTTAGATTTAGAGGATGCCAGCCTGCAACAGAAAGTGTTGTTATTGGTAGGATAACCAGGTAAGAAACTCTGCAACAAATTAGAAAATCAAAATGCAAAAAATCTAACTTAAAGGGACACTGAAATGGTTTGGGGTTAATTTTATTTAACTTTTTTACATTTTAAATCAAAGTTAAGTATACTATATATACAATCTTTCTTTTAATAATAAATATTTAATACAGGAAACACTCATGACACAGTATTCCCAGCCCACTATGTGCTTTCTAGAGAGAACACTCCAAAATATGTTTCCTTTTAAACATTCCGACTTTGATTGGAAACTTGTACAGAGCTGGAGTTAGAGGGATTAGCCAATCGCTTGTGCTTGCAAATTTCAGCTTGAGTTACTGAGCTCTGTTAATATGTTTAACTTTTCTGTTACACACTTGTTCACCAGAGGATTTACCCCCTTTCCTGACTAGGGCATTTTTTGCATTACAGCGCTGCGTTAATTTAACTGACAATTGCACGGTCATGGAATGCTGCACCCATATTAAATTTACATCCTTTTTCCCCACAAATAGAGCTTTCTTTTGGTGGTATTTGATTGCCTGTGCTTTTTATATTTTTTGCACTATAAACAAAAAAAGACCAAAATTTTTTGCTATTAAACATGTCTAGTAAAAAAAATTTTCAAAATCAAATTTTGTCATAAATGTAGGCCAAAATGTATTCTGCTACGTCTTTGCTAAAAAAAAACCCCAAACGTTTAAATCATTTGATTTAGGTGAACGTTATAGCGTTTACAAATGGTGGTATATATACTGGAATTTTCTTTCTTTTTTACTAGTAATGACAGTGATCAGCGATTTATAGTGGGACTACGGGACAGCGGGGGGCATTCTAACACTGGGGGGAACTGACTTGGTGTCATTGACATCCTCAGTGACAACAATACAGTGATTATTGCCAATAAAAAGCACTGACACTGTATTAATGGCACTGGGCAGGAATGGGTTAACATGTGGGGAGATCAAAGGGTTAACTGTGTGCTACTTCACATTATGTGCTGTGTGTGCTTTCAACTGTAAGCACACTGCTTTGTATGGCTCCACTATGAGCTGACAATGGAGAGAACTGTATTGTTTACATTCAGTTCTCTCCCCCGTTGGTAATACTCAGCAATCACTGGGTGCCGGCGAATGACAGCGCAGATAGGGTGTGCGCACCCCCTTCCTGGAACAGCAAAATCATGTATATAAGCGATTTTGCGCACCCGTGCTGCACTGTAGCAGTATTTCTGCTATAGGGCAGATGGGAAGTGGTTAATTATCAGCTGATGCACTTGTAAGTTGAAAATTGCAATATCTGCATCCTTTAGAAGTAATTAACCCTTTGAAATGATCTCATCAAAAATAAATTTTTGTTGCAGAGTATGCTTGGGAGGAGGCATTGCTGGAACGCCGGTTCATATCTATGACCACATCACGAGCCGGTGTGTTTGTAAATGGATGTCTAGGAGTTTACCTGTCTGGAGCTGGTATACCTATCATTTGGTCTGGAAGAAGACCATGGGGATGTGAGAGCCCATAACAAGAACTCAAGCGTTTTTCACCACTATTCATTAGTGGTCCTATCACTCTAGTAATCCCCAGCTTTCTACACTCGGGTGCTGTGGTTTGCCAATCCTTTTGGGATTTGATGTCTTCCTCATTTTCCTTTCATTGTAAATCCTTATTTGAATCCCTGAAAGATACTCACTGAGCCTTCAAACTTTCTCACTATTCCTTGACCTAATGGGGACTGGGGTTATAGCCATCCCCATTCTCTTATGGATATTGAGTTCATTCACAATTGTGTTTTTTGTTTATTCACCATATATGGGATTTAATCTTATGTGATGTAATTTACCATATGCGTTTTATTGTATTTACTAAGGAGGTTTCACTAATTTAATAGCGCTGCACTGTTTAATTTTTTTATGCTTAAAATTTGACTTGTATTTTAGAGCAGACTTCTCAGAAAATCAGCATGCCAATCACACAAGCAGAAAATTACATTTCTGGTGACGTTCTGTACACCAACTGTATATAGAATGCCTCCAGGTTGCTATATTCATTGAATTTTACAAAAAATTACAGCACGGCAGAAAAGGACATTTAAATTTTCACAACATTAAATTACAATATGGCTTATTTGTGTGTATGGCTTTAATTACCAGATTCACTTGTCACAAATAAACGCACAGCTGTTTCTTCTTTAGAAACAGGTAGGACTCTGCAACAAAGTTTGTTAAAATCTTTGCAATGCACTTTGATCTACCAAAGGGGTTTTTTTTTTTCAACAAAAGTGGAGTTATTCTTTACATCATTTTCAAACATAAATAATGGAAACATATAAAACCCTTTATACAGTATGTGAGGGACACTTTCAAAAGAAGGCCAACTCTGAAAAAGAAGCCTATCTATAATTATTTTTCTGGTGGTCTGTGTCCTAAAACACTGTCACTGCTTTCTGGCATCTGCAGGTATTTCACACTTCTGGGTGTGGTTGACTCCCTGCACCTCCAGCCACATGCAGTGCTTCTTGCTGCTGGCTTGCCTATTACTAGAGGACATATAAACTGGCTGGAGGAAAATTGCATAAGTAAATATAGATGGATTTCTTTTACAGGGCTGACCTCATTTTAGAGGTGGCCCTGTGATGCTTGTTCTCTTCCTTCACTCACCCCATCATATCAAGGCTGGATCTAGCCTGTCTGATTTGGAGGTGCAGTGAAAAATGTTTGTAGGGCAGTGTACAGAGGCCATTAGTTTGTAGGGCAGTGTACAGAGGCCATTAGTTTGTAGGGCAGTGTACAGAGGCCATTAGTGTGTAGGGCAGTGTACAGAGGCCATTAGTGTGTAGGGCAGTGTACAGAGGCCATTAGTTTGTAGGGCAGTGTACAGAGGCCATTAGTTTGTAGGGCAGTGTACAGATGCCATTAGTGTGTAGGGCAGTGTACAGATGCCATTAGTGTGTAGGGCAGTGTACAGAGGCCATTAGTTTGTAGGGCAGTGTACAGAGGCCATTAGTTTGTAGGGCAGTGTACAGAGGCCATTAGTTTGTAGGGCAGTGTACAGAGGCCATTAGTTTGTAGGGCAGTGTACAGAGGCCATTAGTTTGTAGGGCAGTGTACAGAGGCCATTAGTTTGTAGGGCAGAGTACAGTGGGTTATCTAGTCAGTGTGTAGTGATTTGCATGGCAGAGGACAGGGGTAAACATTACAAAGAACAGGGCAGGGTACAGGGGTCAGCATGGCGGAAGACAGTGGTCAACAGAGTTGAGGACAGGGTACTTAAATTGGAGCTCCACCAAAAAGGGGAAGTTCCGCTTTAAGGTCTGCTCCCCCACTCCCCATTAAGGATTGGCACCTTTGGGGGACAGGGGAGAGCGGGTACCCCAATTTGACAGGTACCCGCTCTCACTTCCGGGAAGGTGTCCTCTCTCCCTCCCTGTAGTCTTTTGGGACATGTGACAGGTCCCAGAAGACTACTGTACCATTCACAAAGCATAGCGCTACTTGAGCATGCGCAGTGGGTACCCGGCTGTGAAGCCACAAGCTATCACAGCCAGGTGCCCACACTGAAGATGCCGGCCTCCTGGAATACAGGACAGCCGGTGAAAGTGGACACACCGCGGGACCGAGGGACAGGTAAGTGGCTGTTTTTTTAAAAGTCAGCAGCTACAGTTTTTGTAGCTGCTGACTTTTATTTTTTGACAGGGTGAGCGGAACTCTGCTTTAAGAGATTTCCTCCTCCCCACACAGCACATCTGAAAACAGTATCCCTCCACACAGTGTGTAGCTGGCTACTGCAGCTGCCAATCCAGTCAGGGAATTTTACAGGTCAGAACTGCAACATAGCAGCCAGCTACACATTGTGTTAGGGAATCTGATCCCAGCTACACGCTATGTGAGGAGGAGAAGATCTGTTAAGTGCCTTATGTGCAGTGGGGCAGTGCCAGAACAAGATCATCTAGCAAACTGTGCCCCCACCTTCCACCTCTCCCTCCAAAAAAAACAGCACTAAGCAACATGTTCACCCCCTAAGCAAGCTCAAATTCTACTCAACCAAAAATGCAAAAATTCCCTATCCTCACAGTCCAAGTCCTCCTCCCAGCAAAAATATTTGCCCCCCCCCCAAACCAACCTTCCAGCTCAAAGCCCTCCCAATTTCCCACAAATCTTCCACGGTCAAAAAAATAAAACTCCCCCCCCAAATTCCCCCTCCTAGTACAAATCCTCCCCCCAAATCCCACCTCTTAGTACAAATCCTCCCCTCCAACCCCCCCTCTTATTCAAATCTTCCCCCTCAAGTCCCCCCAGTACAAATCCCTCTAAAACCCAAATCCTAATATAAATCCTCTCCCCACATAGTACAAATACTTCCCCCTAAACCCCCTTCCTAACACAAATCCTCCCCCCAAATACCACCTCTTAGTACAAATCCTCCCCCCCAAATCCCCCCTCTTAGTATAAATCCCCCCTTAATCCCCCCTCCTAGTACAATTCCCCCCCCAAATCCCCACTCCTAGCACAACACCTGCATATTATCCTTCCCGGCACAAATCCCCCACCCAAATCTCCCTCCTAGCACAAATCCCCCCTCCCAACTCCCCGCCTCTTAGCACTAATCCTCTCCAATTCCTCCCTCCTAGCACTAATCCCCCTCCCCCCAATTGCCCCCTCCTAACATAAATCCTCCCCAATCCTGCCTACTAACACATTCCGCCCTTACCAGCACAAACAGCCCCCCCCCACCCCTCCTTCACAAGCTCCCCTTCCCCCAATCTTACATGTGGGAACTAGAGAAGTAAATGCAGGTTCTCTGTGATCTCCCTCCTCCTGTCATAACAGCGATCCTCCATACAGCAGGTTAAATAGGATCGCTCTTAGATCTGATGGTACACAACTTGATCATCTGCCCTTTTTCCAGGAGTTGAGGAGTCTTTGGAGGAGATGGGAGCAGGGAATCAAGCCGTGTACCATCAGATCTAAGAGCAATCCTGTGTAACCTTCTGTTTGGAATATTCACTCTTATGACAGGAGCAGGGAAATAACGGAGAAGCCCGCACCTCATTTCCACTCTCTCCTCTCTGCCGCTGTCACTTCTCCTATCCGGTCTGTTTACTGTAGTTCCCTGCAGTTGGCTCTGAGTGCGGGGATGAGGGGGAAGCTCAGCTGTCATGGGCATAAGGGGTACCCAGCTTGGGGGGGCACAACCAAAATCTGGGGGGGGGGGCAGCCCACCTCAGCACCCCCCTAGATCCAGCCATGCATCATATCCCTAAAAACTGGAAGCAAGAATTTGACAGAATTGTTAGAGCATTGTGCAAGCATTTTTGGTTTACTGCAGGGGAATCCGTAAATGGGGAGATTATATGTGGATGTCTTATTTTCTTATTTTTTGGCAGTGGCAAAGTGAGGAAGAGGGTGCAAGTTTAGTGCTGTGGTACAGCATGGTTCAGTGCCTTTCAGCACTCAAGAATAAGCCAAGGTCTAGGTAGGTGATATCTGATTTAATAAAAGAAAAACACTGCCTTATTTTGTGTCTCTACATTGGGCTTGTTTAACCTCCCTAGCGGTCTGATTATGTCCATATTTCTGTGCTCAAAGCGGTACATTTTTTTGCATGGAAATATGTATTTTTTTTATTGTAGGCCTGTAATTTTTAGGAATAACTCACTGAAATCTGTCCGAACAAGAGTCTAGTAAACATCCCGGGTATGTTAAAATTTGAAACGTGAAATCATAAATTCTAATTTAATAAATAATCATAAAAGATAATAATAAATTTAATTCAATATTATAATCAAACCAAAAACACTGAAATTTGAAATAGAGCGCCAAGTTCACACATCACTGATCTTAGTCGCAGAATCGTTTTCAGTGTCTGATGATGAATTTCCCCACGAATCATTATCACTCAATTCTGCAAGGAGTTCTGATTTAATATCGCTGTTCTCTAGCTGGTCTAAAACTGCTTTTGACATAAAGGGACGTTTTTTGGACGCCATGGACGTTTCTCAGAACGGCGGGAACGGCGGGAAATTTGAAAATGACAAAAAGTGACATTCACTAAAATCACTAAAATCACATAGTAAAACATTACTGTATCAAACCATTTAACATACATTTTGTCCCTAGTGCTTTGTCCTGTGCCCTGCCTGCATTTTTACTGTTCTTTCTGCCTGTTCTTTCTTCCACGGTCAAAAAAATCAAACTCTCCCCCCAAATTCCCCCTCCTAGTACAAATCCTCCCCCCAAATCCCACCCCTTAGTACAAATCCTCCCCCCAACCCCCCCTCTTAGTACAAATCCTAAGATAGGGACAAAATGTATGTGAAATGGTTTGATACAGTAATGTTTTACTATGTGATTTTAGTGATTTTAGTGAAAGTCACTTTTTGTCATTTTGAAATTTCCTGCCGTTTCGTCCCCGTACGTCCCGACGCTTGCAGAGGACGGAACCCAGATGACAGGTGCCGGCATCCGCTGGATTAAATTGCCGGGGACACTGCAGGAGGGACATCGCGGGAGCAAAGGACAAGGTAAGTGATCGCAGAGCAGCGCCACATGGTAAGCCCGAGTGTAGCTCGGAGTTACCGCTTGTGGTACTGAAACTTTACCCCGAGCTACACTCGGGAATACCGTCAGGGAGGTTAACTTGCTAACAAACTATGCTGCTGCTGAACAATTTTTACTCAACTGTATGTGAGAGCTGAAGGTCAAATTTTTATAGCGTTGTCTGTGCCTGGTGTCACTACATCCAGCAGGGCTATTGATAAGGCAGTACAACTGGCCTTCCTGTACTGGGTCTGGACCCCATCAGCTCAAGAGGGCAGGCTGGGAAGCTTTAT
Organism: Staurois parvus; assembly: GCF_062004578.1. Classification (NCBI taxonomy): domain Eukaryota; kingdom Metazoa; phylum Chordata; class Amphibia; order Anura; family Ranidae; genus Staurois; species Staurois parvus. The sequence goes on along the minus strand of NW_028318513.1, from coordinate 1,806,757 downwards.
TGTTCATCTATGGTCTGCAAATATTTGAAACAAATGACCTATTCATCCAGGCTCATAGGCTTACCAGTACCTCAATTATATTTACCTGGGCTTCTTCAGTCTAGCTGTGTCTCTGTGACAGCATTTAAGGTACATCTCCCCAATAGGCCCCAGACAAAAAAATATAAAAAAAACAACAGGGGTTTAACCATTCCCAGCTATATTAAAAAAAAATTATCTATAAATATGAACATGCAAACGTCATGCAGGTAGTGCCATGGTTGGCATTTCTCCAATGATTACCAATGTAAAGGCAGAATACAATTTTTACTATTTGCATAGTCATTCTGGGAGTTACATGTGTAGCACTTACCCCTTTAGGAGCCGCTGGATTTCTGGGTTCCCTATTGCTTCGTAGCCAGGCAACACTCATTTTTAGCAGGCACATATAGTCAGAAATCCAGTCCAGCAGCTTGGATAGGGATAAGGAGTTATGGGATGCCCAACTTGACTTGAAAGAATCACTTGAGGACAAACTTCCTTCTCTATGTACACAAAAATGCAGATCCTGGGCTGTACTCCCAATGGAATAATCAGTCTCTAAATAATCAGTAGCAAAGGTTCCTCTCTTAGCAGCTCTATATACCCTGAATGAGACCCACAAAGTCCCAACACTTTGTAAGAAAATACCAGCCCAACTGGCTGCTGTGTGAAGTGTCCCAGAGCAAGGGATTTAGGTTAGCTGTGACACTATTCCCTTTAAAGCATACTGGATATTTCATCTGGCAGCCTTCTCCCTTGTAAGCCCTGGGGAGGTAGAGCTATTTGCACTGTCCCTTGTATCCTGATTCTTTGGATAAGACTGATTGCTCGGACCTTTCACTGTGCTAGCTTCCATGCTGGGCAGTGTGTTCCCTCTATCCTGCTGCTTCTCCTTTCTAAGCTTCTGCCTGGAGACAGAACCTCCCTTCCCTGGGGTCCTCTCGCAGGCCTCACAGTCCTCAGCACTCCATCCTCCAGCCAATCACCAAAAACTCTCCTGCTGGTTAGGCTCTTTAATATTTATAGGCCAATCTCACCACACTGCCAGGTCTCCTGCCTGGGATTAGTCAGACTCCCAAAAATATTTAGATCATTGCTTCTGCCCTTCTGCCCACTAGTTTCTAGAAGTTTCCATGGACCTCCAGAACCAGGGGGATGCAATAGATTCCTGACCTGCAGAACCCTCCAGTCTGACCTGAGCTTCACCCCCCCACAGACATGCTCACTTGGCTACTCTGTAAGCCAACTATTTAGCACACTAACATACCATGAGCTGTAAATGTAAAAACGCTTTAACAGTAGTTCCCTGACTGTGACTCATGGCAAAGATTGTGAACCCTCTGTGATGTCTGCACAGCCACATTTGGCTGTGGTGTGAGCCCTAAAAAGTGCAAAGTCTGAGGAACCACTTGATATTCGTCAGTGCATCCTACAAGGGGAGATGGGCATTGTTGCAGAATGGGTCCCAGGTTGCAGTCCTTGAGCACACCTGTGCAAACAGCAGCTGACCAAGGAAGGAACCAGAGCATATTATTATATCAATAGACAATCTCAGTAGTAAAAAAAAGGCAATTGGAACAAAAGAATACTGAAGGAGGTCAGTGGGTGACACAGAATGTAAAGGATGCTGGAGCACAGGAATGCTGGAGTCTCAAGAGTGCACAGGAGACACAAAAATATTTCTGAAGCACAAGGATGCTGGTTCAAAAGAAGAAAGGAGAATGGAGTGTATGGGAACCCTGGAATGATGGGAACATTGGAAATTAGAAGCAATAGTCTCTGTGAGCACAGATATCATAGGAACACAAGAATGAGAATCTTTAGGAGCACAGGACTGCTAGGATTAAAGAAAAACAGGAGTAAAACAACTCTTGAGCACTAGGATCACAGTAATTCTTTTGAGGCCATGAGATACTAGGATCACATGAACACAGGAGTCAAAGTCTCTGAGAGCCCTGGGGCAATGGGATCACAGGAACACAGGAGTGAGAGTCTTTAGGAGCACTGGGATGCTAGGATCACTTGAACGCAGAAGTACAACTTTCTGGGAACCCTTGAGCGCTGAGATTACAGGGACATAAACGAGAAGTGTGAATCTATGGAGTCGTTGGGGGGGAGCTGAGAATACAAGAACACAAGAGTATGAGTCCCTGGGAGCACTGGGGAGCTAGATCACAGTTACACACAAGATAGTCTTTAGAATCACTGGGGTGACTGATTCATTAAAGGTAAAGGGATGCAGGGATCACTGGAAACACTGTGATCATAAAAATTGCTTAGGAATAACAGAAACTTGAGTACCAGAGTGCAGGGATCACTTTGCAGATTATCTGTGGAACTGCAAGCATCAGATCAGCTTATCTGTTGGTCTGTGGGACTGCAAGCAACAGACCATCAGCTGCTTTGTTGATGATCTGTGACACTGAGACCAGAATTTTTTTTCAAGGGGTTTTTTCATGATAAAATGGTTGATAAAGGCTGCTATAAAGTATCGTTGGAGTGGCATCTTGGAGTCTGCTGGAGCTGATGACATTACATCCAAAATGGAGGTAACCAGAGGCAGTCTCAGAGCTTTTGGATGTCTATACAAAGGAGGCTTTTCAGGTAAATAGTATGCCTATAATACACTAAATGCAATAACTCAATGGAAAGATTGTTGTTGAAATGAATGGTCTGCGACACTGTTTCTTTAAAATCTAGAAACTTGTTTTTCAGTAGAAAACTATTGACTGAAAATGTCTTTTAACAAACTAATGATCCAAATAATGTACAGTGGGACTTCATTAAATTTCCCTAGATTAAAGACTGTATAACGGCTATAAATTGAATACTTCACCTTAATGGGTATGTAAACCCTAACAATGGACACATCTTATGTGGTCCTTTTTGGTAAATATACCACTGAAGGTGTTATGGTATATCTGTTTATCAAGTGTAAAACAAAAATACCCGTGGATCTTGCCAGAAATCTTGTAAGCTGATTGCCAGCACTTACTGTGCTCTCTGCCTGTGCTACATTCTTATTTATTTATTTATTATTTCAGGTACTTGTATAGCGCTGTCAATTTACGCAGCGCTTTACATATACATATTGTACATTCACATCAGTCCCTAACCCTCAAGGGGCGAACATTCTTATCAATTACATTGCTCCTAGTTATCTTTGAGGACTACACAACCATGCCCCTGCATATTGCGGAAAAAAGGAGAAGGGTAGGTTGTCCTTATACAGTAGGATAAAAGAGAAGAAAAACATAAAGTTGAAAAATGCAGTCAACACATCAAAGTACTAGTGACTTGCAATATATACATTTTTTTGGTTTTGGGTTTAGATATGTTTTATAAGCACAAAAGTAGCCTACATCTCTAGTTGCTAAACCTCTTTCAGGAAGTGAAACAGACACTACTGAAACTATTTAATACACCAATGCAGAAATTTATGTTAGACAAAATCATAATGGATTTCTGCTTATTAGTTTTTATGTTTTATTGTACTTTGCACATTGCTCTTTCCATTATCTAATAAGGACTTCTCTGTAGCAAACATCAACGTTTGCATGCCAGCTGTCATTTACAAAATGTAACCAACAGATTACCATTGGGTGGGTCGCCAAAACATTGTTACAGTGAATCTTTGCAGAGCCTTTTGAAAATGTATTCTACCTTCAAAATAAATGAAGATTTGTTTTGTTGGGTGCAGGCAGAAAATAGAATTTAAACTCCATCACATCCATAACAGCAATTAGCAGTAAACAGGAGATCTCATTAATGCTGCAGTAATTTACCTTAATATTCCACACGCAAATTAATCACTTGTGAATTGATTAAGTAATGTCATCAGATTCTCTATTTAGCTTTTAAAATATTATAAAACATAAAAACGCATTCAACATAAAGAATGCAATATATTTATTATGCTAACCATGTATAATGTAATAGCAGAGAATGATAAGCTATTAATTATAGCAATCTAACATGAGATATTGTAAAAAATAACATTAAAAAAAGTATTTTCTTTTCTTTATACACAATAGTCTTTTACTGACATGGCAGTAGAGCGACTTTTCCATGAACCCAGAGCAACCAAAATTAATATGAAAATGGAGGTGTTTCATAAAAAAAGATATGTAGGTGTCTCTAAGTGCCATTTTATTTCTCGGTGAGAGGATAAAGTGTTTTTTTTCTACATAATTTCTGATGTAGCAGCTAAATTAGGCCCAAGAAGAGGGACAATGCAACTTTACACATCATTAGTATTCAAGCTACATAACCCAACCAACAGCAGTTATGTATTTTTGCAAGTATGCATATAATTTATTGTGGAGAACACAATTTACATGGGTAGTCGATGCCTGTTTTATAGCCTCACAAATAGATGTATGAACTCAAGCATATAATGGCTCAACCAGCAGGCGCAAATACGTTCTAAATCTTCTAAATGTGCTTCACAAAAATGTAACTGAGGAATATAAAAGAGATCAATTCTTGCATGTTATATATTGGTTTTTGATTTACAAATCTAATCTGGCAAATTTCTATAGAAAATGAATGGATTTTCCGCAGAACTTCGTCTGTGAAGTTTTTTTTCCATTTAAAGATGTTCTCCATACAAAAGCGCGCACACACAAACACACACACACACACACACACACACTTATGCATGATTTTTTTCATTGTGTTACTAAGGAAAATACACAAAGACAAAATTGCATGTATGGGATCTGTGGCAGTTCTTGAACATGGAACATAGTTCTACAACATAGATCTACAGTATTGCTAAAGATAAAGAAAAATAAGTAAGATGGTTTCATGAATAGAATAGGAAACATCTTTGCTGGGGGACTTTCAATACAAGTCTAGCATTTCCCACCTCTGATATCTATTGGGTAGTTGTTGGGCACGTATTAAAGGATATAAAAAACCCCTAAGAACAAAAATGTGACATGTTTTGAAAATTGCGGTAAAATACCGCTTAGTGTTTTCCAAAAGGTTTTTTGGCATTTGCAAAAAAAAACGCTTCTAAAATATTGCATGCGGTATTTTTCCAAAATATGCTGTATTTATCTCATGAATCCATGCGTATTTTATCTGCAGAATATGTAATAATACAAAAGAAGATAAGTGACTAGAATACCAAAGGAAAGCTGCTTTCACAGGACACACGTAGCGTATCAAAAACAACTAAGTTAAATTAAGTAATTACAAAATATCTTTTTAAATGTCAAATATTGAATGAAAATAGTATAAAAAAATCACACACATATATATAGATACCCCTCTTCTATAACGTCTTTTTTATTAGTGGAAGAAGGATATTTATATATGTGCGTAATTTTTTATACTATTTTCATTTAATATTTGACATTTAGAAATGTATTTTGTATATACTTATTACTAAAGGATTACGTTTTTTTTTTAGTTTTGGATAGTGTGGAGAGGTATTAGAACACCTATTAAGTTTTTTTTGCTGTCTGTCCCCATTAGTGAGATTCATCCTCTCTATTTGTCCTGTTTACCATTATCATTAAATGTGAAATTAAAAGAAAATCCCAAATGTTGGGTTGTCCCCAGAAAAATAGCAGAGAGGACATTTTCCAATGGGGACACTAGTTCTGTTGACCTGGGGATCCCCAAGGGATTCCTTTAATTTTCAGAGATTTCCTCTCCCTTCCTGTTTTGTTTATCGGACAGAAAGTGAAGGTAAATCTCCCCAATGGGACACAGAGGGCAAAAAAACGGACAGGGGTTCTAACCCTCCATTACTCTATACAAAATGAAAAATAAAGTTTAGCTTTTAGGTACACTTTCAAGCAGCCTTTCTCAATTTTTTCAGCACAGAGGAACCCTTGAAATACCTTTTCAGTCTCAGGAAACCCGTACTGAAACGTTCTATATGTTAAACTCATAATACATTAGTGTAATGGTCAGTGGGAAGAATGCTCCTTACACTTGTGGTCATTGGGAAAAATTACCCCCTTACAGATAGCTAATAAGATCAATAATGTCAGTGGCGACTTAACAATAGGAAGAAAAAAATCTAAAAATAATTGTGAAAAAGTAAAGTATACCCACTACATATTACATACAGAATGTTCTAACAAGTTATTAGACCATTAGGATATGCATGTACATTGTATTTTGTTTGGAGTGATCAAGAGGTTTTTTTGCTGCAAATGATGTATATGCTTGTATTTACACACAAAAAGTCTGAAAATCTGGTGAAATTACAAGAGAAAATGGATAGATTTTACTAAATGTAATGGGATGGATTTACTAAATGTAATGGGATGGATTTACTAAATGTAATGGGGTGGATTTGCTAAAGGCAAATAGAATGAAGTGAAGTTTCTCCCGAGCTTAGTAAATGAGAGGGAGGGTGCTCTGCTGACTTCCATAAACCTATCATCTGCAAGAAAAAGTGCTGTTTTTTTCCTTGCATGTGATTGGGTATTCTTTGTAGAGTGAAGCTTTACCTCATTTACTAAGCTCTGGAGCAACTTGCAAACTGCACAGCAAATAGACTGTAAGGTTTTTTTCTGCCATCTGTATCCCATTGGGGAGATTTACCTTCACTTCCTGCCCCATAGCCAAAACAGGAAGTGAGAGGAAATTCCTAAAAATTAAAGGAATCACTTGCCCCCCCAGGTCACCAGAACCAGTGTCTCTTTGGAAAATTTCCCCTCTTACTGTTCTAGGGACAGCCCAAAATTTGAGATTTTCTTTTACTTTCACTTTCAATGATAATGGTAAAGAAGACAAATAGAGAGAGTGAATCTCCCTAATGGGGCACAGACAAAAGTACAAACCTGACAGGTGTTCTAGTCCATCTCCACTTGATTCAAAACTAAAAAAAAAGTTTCTGCTTTAGTTATACTTTAAGTAAATCAGCCCAATGGTTCCCATATTTCCATATTTAGGTTTCTATTTATTACTGTTGAGAGAACTGATCCAAAAAGACAGAGACCACTCAAAATTGGCTATTATATTTTTATATTCCTTAAATATCACATGCCCGGACCACTATTTAATTACTATATACATTTAATTATTTATTTCCTTTTGTGAATTGACTTTAGCCACTTTTTTATGCGGTATTTAATGAGCGTTTTGTGGTAAATACTGCAAAACAGCATTGTGAATTGACAATTCCAGGGTCACATGCAATATTTAGGGAAAATATGTCCGGACAAATACCTCATGCGATCTGCTTCAGTGAATGGAGCCCATTGTCTGATGATCTTTTGAACTGGAGCTTATTATGCATGATGCAATTACATCTTTATGTTTTCAATCTATATTGGTATACCTTTATCTTACCTAAACCTGCCTAAAGTATGCTTACCAGCTTTTCAAAGTGTAATTTGGGGACTCCTACTATGTCTACTTTTAACCACAATCACATAATCACTCATCCCATTTCAAACATCCCTTCAAACAATTAATCTTAGACTTTTGGGACATAAGGCAGATATTCAAGATATAACGACAATAAAAACAAAGTTTTTGTCAGGGTTAAAAAACTTGTCCCAAAAACTCTGAGGCAAATTTCGTTGAACCCTGACAAAACAGATCAACAACCTAATGTCAGGTGTGGTTACAGCACAGATAAATTTGATTATTCAACTCCACAGTATTTTTATATCCATAAGGCAGCCCATAGATGAGTCAGGTTTTTTCATTCAGTCAGTGGGTTGAATGTAAAAAACTGACCCAATTCCCCCATTCACACAATGTGGATAGGGGAATCCTTCCCACGTACCTATTGTATTCGAAATTACAATAGTAATTAATTTAAACAAATCCAAATTAACAAAACAAAATTTTGTCCAAATTCAAATCGAATTCAAATCAAATTTGAATCAAATTCAAATCAAATTTGAAAATGAACTTGCAATATAAACATATTGCTGACTGTGGCTGATTTCCAAAGAATATGTGTATTAGTGTTAGAATATAGCTGTCTTTCGAAGTTCAAATTTTGAAAAGAATAGAACAGAATAGAATAGAAAATAAAGGAATAGAATAGAAAAAAACAGATTGAAATAGAAAAAAGAATAGAAAAGAATAGAGTAAAACAGAATAGAAAATAAAATAAAAAAAATAAAATAGAATAGAACATAAAGGAATAGAATAGGATAGAGTAGAACAAAAAACAGTGGAAAAAAGAACATAATAGAATATAAAATAAACAAATAGAATAAAATAGAATATAATATAAAATAAAGTAATAGAATAGAAAAGAAAAGAATAGAAAAGAAAAAAGGAATAGAATAGAATAAATTAGAATTGACTATAGCCGGCTTCCAAAATTGAATTTAGAAAAGAATAGAATATAACAGTATAGAATAGAAAGAATAGAGGAAAACAGAACATAAACAAATAGAATAGAAAAAAAAATAGAATATAAATAAAGGAATAAAATAAAAAACAATAGAACAGAAAAAAGAATAGAAAAGCATAGAAGAATAGAAATGAATATAATAGAAAATAAAAGAATAGACTAGTACAGAATAGAATAGAAAATAATGGAGGAAAACAGAACAGAAAAGAAAAGAATCCAAAAAGAATAGAAATTAAAATAGAAAAACATAGAAGAATAGAAATGAATATAATAGAAAATAAAAGAATAGACTAGCACAGAATAGAATAGAAGATAATGGAGTAAAACAGAACAGAAAATAACAGAATAGAAAATAAAAGAATAGAATAAAATAGAATTGAATAGAAAATAAAGGAATAAAATAAAAAAGAATAGAATAGAAAATAGAATAGAAAATAATAGAAGAAAAGAGAACAGACAAGAATATAATAAAAAATAAAATAATAGACTAGCACAGAACAGAATAGACAATAATAGAATAAAAAAATAGAAAAGAATAGAAAGAATATAACCATCTTCTGAAATGCGAATTTCGAATATAATAAAAACAGCTATTCTTCACAATGAATTTGGATCAATTCAATATTTTTGGATTCGAATTTGATGCAAATATTTTTAATTCATTGAAAAATTTTGAATCGAGTCAAAAACGAATAAACGAAAAGAAACAATTTTCATTTTTAAATTAAACAAAATGAGTAACCTGAGCAATCAAATACGATATGAAACAAAACACATTTTTTCGTTCTGCACATGTCTGGATACAATGGTAACCATAGGCTAAAGGAGGGCCAAATAATAGACAAAGAACATGTATAATTAGGGAGAATAGTTATAAAAAGTAATTTATAGAATATGGGAATCCTCTTAAAGATGCACATCTTTATGAAATATACATAATAAATTGAAAAATGAGTAGTAATGGGGGGGCGTGGCCGCATAGTACAGGAGCTCCGGGACCCCCCGCATTCAAAGCGGGGCTCACTGCGACGAGGGACAGAGTTGACAGCTCCCTCCCTGTCTGGCACCCGTCCAAATACTGCAGGACCCGTTCAGTAACATGGGGAAGCGCAGGATCAAAGAGGGGCCCCGCAAAGTAATGGCGTTCTTCACTCCTCCTCCCAAGATGGCGCTGGTCCCAGCACCTCTCCCTCACCACAGCCATATATGGCAGAGGAGAGGCAGCACTCGCACCCACAGCCTCCTAGCTCTGCAATACATGTAGGAACTACACCTACCAGCAGTACAATTAAAACAGCGCTGCTCCCTGGATCCACAGCTGACTGGTGAGCATGCCACAGATTCCTTTTCTCACACTAATACCACAGAGTTTGTTGAGTGTTTGGAAGATTACCCTGGTGAAAATCTCCCTCTAACTGCCTTTGTCATTAAAGAAATGCTTGCTACTCTTAACCTCCTCGGCGGTATGATTATTTCAGATTTTTGGTGCTGAAAGCGGTACCATTATTTTGCATGGAAATTTGGCGTTTTATATTGTAGGCTGTAATTTATAGTAATACCTCACTGAAATCTGTCCGAACAAGAGTCTAGTAAACATCCCGGGTATGTTAAAATTTGAAACACAAAATTATAAATTATAATATAATAAATAATCATAAAAAATAATAACATAATAATACATTTAATTCAATAATATAATCAAACCAAAAACACTGAAATTTGAAATATAGCGTCAAATTCGCACATCACTGAGCAAAGTCGCAAAATCGTTTTCAGTGTCTGATGACGAATTTCCCCACGAATCATTATCACTCAATTCTGCAAATGGTTCTAATTTACTATCGCTGTTCTCTAGCTGGTCTAAAACCGCTTTTGACCTAAAGGGACGCTTTTTGGACACCATGGACATTTCTCAGTTTCCTGGCAGTAAGAACAGTAAAAATGCAGGCAGGGCACAGGACAAAGCACTCGGGACAAAATGTATGTGAAATGGTTTGATACAGTAATGTTTTACTATGTGATTTTAGTGATTTTTGTGAATGTCACTTTTTGTCATTTTCAAATTTCCCGCCGTTCCGTCCCCCGTATGTCCCAACGCTCGCAGGGAATGGAACCCGGAAGACAGATGCCGACATCCGCCAGATTACATTGCCGGGGACACTGCAGGAGGGACATCGTGGGAGCGCAGGACAAGGTAAGTGATCGAGGGATCCCAGAGCAGTGCCGCATGGTAAGCCTGAGTGTAGCTCAGGGTTACCACTTGTGGTACTGAAACTTTACCCCGAGCTACACTCAGGAATACTGCCAGGGAGGTTAAAGGCTCCTTGCACAAGGACATGATGAGTTTTGTGACACGGATGAATGCAGAGGTTGAACAGCTGGGTGAGCGGGTCAATCATGTGGAAACTAAGATGGGTGAATTTGCGACTGCTCACAACGAATTGGTGGACGCACACAATGATGCGGAAGAGGAATTGAAAGCATTGAGATAAAAAATGGTGGATCTTGAGGATCGCTCACGCATGAATAATGTTAAGTTTCGGACGGTGAGTGAAACAGTGAGTGAAACAGTCAGCAATTAATCACAGCTTCTGTCTGAAAGGGAGATGATTGTGGATAGAGCGCATAGAATGCCGAAACCTTCCTTTCTCCCTGACCATGTCCCCAGGGACATCATCGCTAGAATCCACTTTTACCATGCAAAGGAGTCACTGATGGCGTTTGCGAGAACGCTTAATTCCTTACCGGCGCCGTATAGCGGGATATCTTTGTTCGCTGACCTCTCCCAGTATACCATTCTTGCCAATAAAAAATGTATATCTTTCACAAAGTTACTCCATAATAACAATATAAAATACCAATGGGGATTCCACACAAAATTTCTGATAACTAAGGATAACTGTTTACTAACTGTCACCTCAGAAGTATAAGGATTTCAGCTTGTGCAGAAATGAAGGGATTGTACCCGAAGAAGGAGATCTGTCGACCGCTAAATCCTCCCCTAGAAAAGTTTCCTCTGACTGGGACAGAGTGGCAGTATGAGGCACTATTTGGCAGTGTTGTGCGATGATAGGGAGGAGGGAGGGCTCTGCCTCTAGTCAAGCACCGCGTTTATTTGGCGGGTGTGTTTGCTCGCGGATCGCGTACGTTACTCCCAACTTGTTGCAGTGATTTGGTTCAACTGCTCTAACTTAATGTGTGTTGTTTTTATTGTTTATTTCCAATTTTCTTTTCTCTATGTTATTTCTGATCTTCCTAACAGAGTATCGGCAACTGCTTTATCTCAGGAATTGTTATGGGCCACTGAACTGTTTTTGCTGTTGGAGCTGTTTGTGCATCTGCTCCAGGGAGAGTTGGTACTTATGAGTGGTTTTGTACATGCTAACATTGATGCACTGCTAATATCTTTCAGGACATTAGATGGCCAACATGTCATATCTATTTTGTATGTTTTAAAATGGTACTGAATGTTGTATCTATTAATGCTCATGGCCTTAACAACCCATTTAAACACAGTATGTTGTGGAGGGAGGCAAAGAATCTACATGGGGATGTTCTATGTGTGCAAGAAACTCATTTCTCGGCACTTAAGGCCCCGCACTGTTCCCATAAATTGTTCCTCCATGTGTTTACAGCTAATGCCCCCCAGAAAAAATGTGGGGTCCTGATTGCTATTAAACAGTCCATAGCATTCTCTCTTCTTTCCCTGGAGAGAGATAGGAAGGGCAGGTTTTTAATAATGGTGTGCGAAATTAATAATGCTCTTTACACAATTGTGAACCTTTATGCTCCCAACACTAAGCAAATTTCGTTTTTTAATTCACTACGGAAAAAAGTTTCAAAAATTCAGAAAGGCTATCTACTTTATTGTGGCGATTTCAATGCTATTGTCCATAGCTCGTTGGATGTTTCGGGGCAGTCACGGGTAGTGCGGTGTTCGATGGCGTCGTCCCTTTGGGAGTACAATCTCTATGATCCCTGGAGGTGTCTCCATGATTCAGAGAAAACTTTACGTATTACTCGTCCCTGCATAAATCCTATTCGAGAATAGATTATTTGCTGACTGATCTACAACTTCTTCAACATATAACCAAAGCGACCATTCATCATATTACGTGGTCGGACCACGTGCCTATATACCTGGGTATAAAAGAGAATTTAAAGTTTTCACCGATATTTCTGTGAAGCAATGACTCCTCTATGTTCCTCAATCCTAGTAGCTGTGCTCATATCTCTAAATCATTACAGAAGTACTTCACTGTGAATGCCTCTTCAGACACGGATGTATTTAACGTGTGGTGTGCACATAAGGCCATGTGCCGAGGTGTGCTGCTCCAGTTGGCTTCCAGGGAGAAGAAGCGCAGACAGGGTGCTCTGTCGGATATTTTAGCTAAGATCGCTGGTTTGGAATCCTAACATAAGCAGAGTCTGTCAGCTACAGTGCTATAGGAGTTACAGACTCATAGATTAGCCCTTAGGGAACTTCTCTTACTCCAACATGAAAAATATCTTCGAAAGGCCAAGGCTACTTACTATACCCAGGGTAATAAGGCTGTAGGCTGTTGGCATTGTTCATTAATACTAAACAAGCGAAAGCCAAAATCCCTTCTATGATAGATCCCATATCACTGAAAAAAGTCTTCCATCCTAACAAAATTGCCGAGGCATTTCGAGCCTACTACGCTCAATTGTACAATCTCAAAGATGACCCAAATACTCATCAACCGACCCCTGCTCTTATTGAGACCTTTTTTAAGAGTCTCTCTTTACCTAGGCTGGATCAGTCTAGGTTGGAGATTCTGAACCAACCTATATCAGATAGTGAGGTGAGAACCGCCATCAAAGCGTTGCTGACGGGGAAATCGCCTGGGACGGATGGGTTCACTGCAGAATAATATAAGGAATTTCAAGACATCTTATTGCCCCATCTTAAAATAGTGTTCCTAGAGGCAGTCAGTATGGCGACTAGAGTTGAGCGAATCGAACCAGGCGAAGTGGAATTCGATTCGAATTTCAGGAAAAATTCGATTCGCGTCGAATCCGAATATTAGCCTACTTCGGGTGCGCGAATCGGATTTTTCCCGATCAGCCGGCAAAAGTGTCCCTGCAGAGAGCTCCGCTATTTCTGACAGTTCTCTGACAGTTCCTTCACATGTACAGCGGTTGAAACATTGTATCTATTTGTTTCCATTTAGGATACAGATGTTTTTATTCGGAAACAGATACAATGTTTCAACCGCTGTAAATGTGAAAGTCAGAGAACTGTCAGAAATAGAGGAACTCTGCAGATACACTTTTTGCCGGTTTGGAATTATTCTTATTTTCATCCTACTTCTTCTTCTTCTTCTTCTTCTTCATCCTCATCCTCAGAAGAAGAAGAAGAGGATGAGCATGAGGATGAAGAAGAAGAAGTAGGATGAAAATAAGAAGAATTCCAAGCCGGCAAAAAGTGTATCTGCAGAGCTCCTCTAAGTGTATCTGCAGAATAGAGGAGCTCTGCAGATACACTTTTTGCCGGCTTGGAAATCTTCTTATTTTCATCCTACTTCTTCTTCTTCTTCTTCTTCCTCTTCATCCTCATCCTCTTCTTCTTCTTCTGAGGATGAGGATGAAGAAGAAGAAGAAGAAGTAGGATGAAAATAAGAATTCCAAGCCAGCAAAAAGTGTATCTGCAGAGCTCCTCTATTCTGCAGATACACTTAGAGGAGCTCTGCAGATACACTTTTTGCCGGCTTGGAAATCTTCTTATTTTCATCCTACTTCTTCTTCTTCTTCTTCTTCTTCCTCTTCATCCTCATCCTCTTCTTCTTCTTCTGAGGATGAGGATGAAGAAGAAGAAGAAGAAGTAGGATGAAAATAAGAATTCCAAGCCGGCAAAAAGTGTATCTGCAGAGCTCCTCTATTCTGCAGATACACTTAGAGGAGCTCTGCAGATACACTTTTTGCCGGCTTGGAATTCTTATTTTCATCCTACTTCTTCTTCTTCTTCTTCTTCTTCTTCCTCTTCATCCTCATCCTCTTCTTCTTCTTCTGAGGATGAGGATGAAGAAGAAGAAGAAGTAGGATGAAAATAAGAAGAATTCCAAGCCGGCAAAAATTGTATCTGCAGAGCTCCTCTAAGTGTATCTGCAGAATAGAGGAGCTCTGCAGATACACTTTTTGCCGGCTTGGAATTCTTCTTATTTTCATCCTACTTCTTCTTCTTCTTCCTCTTCATCCTCATCCTCATCCTCTTCTTCTTCTTCTGAGGATGAGGATGAAGAAGAAGAAGAAGTAGGATGAAAATAGGAAGAATTCCAAGCCGGCAAAAAGTGTATCTGCAGAGCTCCTCTATTCTGCAGAAACACTTAGAGGAGCTCTGCAGATACACTTTTTGCCGTCTTGGAATTCTTCTTATTTTCATCCTACTTCTTCTTCTTCTTCCTCTTCATCCTCATCCTCTTCTTCTTCTTCTTCTGAGGATGAGGATGAAGAAGAAGTAGGATGAAAATAAGAAGAATTCCAAGCCGGCAAAAAGTGTATCTGCAGAGCTCCTCTATTCTGCAGATACACTTAGAGGAGCTCTGCAGATACACTTTTTGCCGGCTTGGAATTCTTCTTATTTTCATCCTACTTCTTCTTCTTCTTCTTCATCCTCATCCTCAGAAGAAGAAGAAGAGGATGAGGATGAGGATGAAGAAGAAGAAGAAGAAGAAGAAGTAGGATGAAAATAAGAAGAATTCCAAGCCGGCAAAAAGTGTATCTGCAGAGCTCCGCTAAGTGTATCTGCAGAGCTCCGCTATTTCTGACAGTTCTGTGACATTCCCTCCATACAGCGGTTGAAACATTGTATCTATTTGTTTCCATTTATGGAAACAAATAGATACAATGTTTCAACCGCTGTATGGAGTGAATGTCACAGAACTGTCAGAAATAGGCTATTTCTGACAGTTCTGTGACATTCACTCCATACAGCGGTTTCAACCGCTGTATGGAGGGAATGTCACAGAACTGTCAGAAATAGCCTATTTCTGACAGTTCTGTAACATTCACTCCATACAGCGGTTGAAACATTGTATCTATTTGTTTCCATAAATGGAAACAAATAGATACAATGTTTCAAGCGCTGTATGGAGGGAATGTCACAGAACTGTCAGAAATAGCGGAGCTCTGCAGATACACTTAGCGGAGCTCTGCAGATAGATACAGCGGTTGAAACATAGGCTATGTTTCAACCGCTGTATGGAGTGAATGTCAGAGAACTGTCAGAAATAGCCTATTTCTGACAGTTCTGTGACATTCACTCCATACAGCGGTTGAAACATAGCCTATGTTTCAACCGCTGTATCTATCTGCAGAGCTCCGCTAAGTGTATCTGCAGAGCTCCGCTATTTCTGACAGTTCTGTGACATTCCCTCCATACAGCGGTTGAAACATTGTATCTATTTGTTTCCATTTATGGAAACAAATAGATACAATGTTTCAACCGCTGTATGGAGGGAATGTCACAGAACTGTCAGAAATAGGCTATTTCTGACAGTTCTGTGACATTCCCTCCATACAGCGGTTGAAACTCCTTCTTCTCATCCTTCTCCTTCTTCTCATCCTTCTCCATCTTCTCATCCTTCTCCTTCTTCTCATCCTTCTCCTTCTCCTTCTCCTTCTTCTCATCCTTCTCCTTCTTCTCATCCTTCTTCTCATCCTTCTCCTTCTTTTCATCCTTCTTCTCATCCTTCTTCTCATCCTTCTTCTTCTTCTCATCCTTCTTCTTCTCATCCTTCTCCTTCTTCTCATCCTTCTTCTCATCCTTCTCCTTCTTCTCATCCTTCTTCTCATCCTTCGTCTCATCCTTCTCCTTCTTCTCATCCTTCTCCTTCTCCTTCTTCTCATCCTTCTCCTTCTTCTCATCCTTCTCCTTCTCCTTCTTCTCATCCTTCTCCTTCTTCTCATCCTTCTCCTTCTTCTCATCCTTCTCCATCTTCTCATCCTTCTCCTTCTTCTCATCCTTCTCTTTCTCTTTCTCCTTCTCCTTCTCCTTCTTCTCATCCTTCTCCTTCTTCTCATCCTTCTCCTTCTTCTCATCCTTCTCCTTCTCCTTCTTCTCATCCTTCTCCTTCTCCTTGTCCTTCCTCATCTCCAAGGGCATTTAAATTAAAGGTACAGTGTTCTGCACTAATTTAAAGGCTCTCTGAAGCCTAGAAACCCTTTTAATAAGTTAAATTCGTAGCGAATTAATTCGCATCGAATCGAATTTCTTCCTCAAATTCGGCGAATCAGCCGAATCGAATTTTTGAATAATTCGCTCATCTCTAATGGCGACCTTTCCCCCTGTGATGTTGAAAGCAATTATAGTTACTTTACCAAAACCAGGGAAATCCCCAGATTGTCCTCAACATTTTCACCCCATATCCTAACTGAATACGGATCTAAAAATCTATGCTAAAATCCTTGCTAATAGATTATTAACCGTGATCCCTTCTCTTATCCAATCAGACCAAGTGGGTTTTGTTAAAGGTAGGCAGATAGCGGATGGTACACGTAAAGTGCTTAATTTGTTACGAATCGCTGAACTCCGTAACTCGCAAACTGTATTTTTGGCCCTGGATGCTGAGAAGGCATTTGATAGAGTTCATTGGCGATATCTCGACTCTACTCTTGGCAACGTTAGTATGCATGGGTACATTAAATCGGCTATTACGGCATTATACACTGTTCCTTCTGCGTACGTTTTTACTTCCAATGCTATGTCGGATCCTTTTTCAATTACCAACGGGACTATACAGGGATGTACTCTCTCCCCTATCATTTAGTGATGGAACTCTTGGCGACAGCTATTAGAATGAACCCCTTGATATCCGGTATACAGACTGCACATATGGCTCACAAGATCGGTCTATTTGAAGATGATGTTATTCTCACTGTGACAGACCCCTTGACTTCCCTGACAGCAATTTCTTCCACCTTGGTTACATTTAGCAGGGTTTCCTACTATAAACTCAATATTACCAAAGCTTGTGCGCTTCCTATAGGTGTTCCGAGGAAAGTTTTACAATGCCTGCAGGATAGGTTCTCGTATAGCTGATCCTCTAAAAGTCTAGAATACTTATTCATGTATCCTTTCCCTCTTCTAACATGTTTAGGAATAATTACTTCAGGCACTTTTAAGGGAGTTGGTGGCCATTGGAAAAACAGAGCTCTCCTTGTTGGGTAGATTAGCGGCCTTTAAGATGCTGATCCTGCCTAAACTCCTATACTTTTTCAGAACAATTCCGATCATCATTCCCCACTCATACTTCAGTAAAGTAGATGCAGCACTGAGACAATATATTTGGATTGGGAGGAAACCTAGAATTCCGTTTCCCGCTCTCATTAAACACAAATCTAAGGGGGGGTAGGCCTCCCTGTAATATCCACCTATTACTATACGGCATTATTGGATCAACTCCAGCATTGGTTTCTTCCCTCGGATAAGTTATGGGTACAAATAGAGAGGAGCACAGTCCTGGCTTAAGACCTCCAGGCATTATTTGCAAAAGTTATCTCTCCGAAGTTAATACGTACCTATCTTCCTTCGATCTCGGCAACTTTGGAGGCATGGCTAATGGGTCTATCTACATCTACTCTAGCTTTCCCCAAAATAAGGCGGGACTTACCATTGGCAACCTATGACCATATCATCCCCAACCTTAATGCGAAGCCTATGAGAGATGCGGGTTTTTATACTATTCTGGATATCACTACTCTGCAGTCCAGGGGAAGCCTTTATCCATACCTCCAGATCCGAGCTTATCTTGGTGCCACTTCCAGCGCATGGGTGGAGGTGGATTCAAAGATATGGTAAGCTCTGATGAACCCCTTGGGACTGAAGAAGGGTATATCTTGGTTCTACAAATTTTTGCAACATGATTAAGATAACTCTGTTTTAACGTGTGTGGGTAAATGGGAGAGAGATCTGCATAGATCATTTACTCCAGAGGATTGGCAAGCAGCCTGGTCCTGTAATATCAGTCTTTTGAAATGCACTAATCATTGGGACAGCTCCCTAAAATTCTACATCGTAGCTACTGTATCTAAGCCCATTTAGACTTTCAAAACTTTATCCTGATGCATCTCCTTCATGTTGGAGGAATTGTGGTGGTATCGGCACTTTGCTACATGTATTGTGGGAATGTGGATATATCCTGAATTTCTGGAAAGATGTGTTTAATTTGATTTCTCGTGTGTCCAAAGTATACACAACTTCTAATTCCCATTTGGCATTGTTAAATCTTACGTTGAATGTATTTCCAATCCAGTCCTGCACAGTGGTTGCTGACATTTTAATCGCAGCACGATTAGCTCTTACTAAAGCATGGAAATCCACTGTATCTCCTCTAGTTTTGGAAGTTATCCATAGAGTACCCTCTCAGTACCTGTATGAAAGGTCTTATGCAATTTCAAATCATACTCTACAGGTCTTTAATACTAAATGGTTATGTTGGAATGTTGAGTTCCCGCTCCCTGTCCTTTGATAACCTATAATAACAACTGTTATTATAAACTGCATATTGCACATATATGTACTCTGTTAGATCCCTTTTTTTTTCTCGTTTTTTTCTTTATGGAGTTTAGCTTCCTTGCTACTCCGTCTTTTCTTTTCTTGGTCCAAGTTTGTCTGGATCTTCTCTCACTGTGATAACCTTACCCTTTGTTTTGTGTTTAATTTGTGTTTTGTTGGGCAATAATCCGTGCATTGTTATGTTTCTTATCTTGGCATATTAACAGCATACTATGTTCTACCCTTTTGTATTAATTTTGGAAGTGTCATTAATACCATTCGTGCTTAATTATCTGTTCAGGCTAGTTGCCCTGTCTTATCGGCTCGACTATGATAACTTTGACTTGTTTGATATTATTTCCACCACTGTCACGGTTGCTCACTCTATTGTTCTTACTTTTAAAAAATTTAATAAAAATGAATTGAAAGAAAAATGAGTAGTAAAGCTATATCTTTCATTCATGCCATCAATATTACTTCAGTAAGATTCCACTACATCAATTATAGTATGTGTCTATAATTGTAAAAATTGAATACAAAGTCGTTTACACCAAAAAGTAGCAACTACAACCAAACAACCCCTTGCTCCCACTGAATTTTGATACTGAGTTTGTCCCTAGATGTCCACAAGAGACAAAAGTGAAGGTAGAAAAAAAAATCATAAATCCCAAAGCTTGTGTCTTGTTGCTGTCCCAACTACAGCTCCCTATATATTTGTGATAAACGATTCTTAGTTTATAGTGGGATGTTATTTATCCATTGGGTACAACGGGATCCCATGACTACATTGAATTAATAATTTTTACAACATCCCTTAATAAAACTCAAATTAACGTTAACTAATTAATATATAATAAAAGTAGACAAGGGTTAGAACCTCTGTCAGTTTATTGTTTTCTATTTGTGTCCCACTAAGGAGATGTTTCTTTACTTCCTTTGAAGTGACACAAGCCTTCTTTTTGTCAGTGCATCATATACTTTTAATAAAACCCTGTTATTAAAATTTATTACACAATGCCTGGCTGTCATTTAATTCCTTTTACTTAAAGAGAAGTCGCCTGACTAGATAATTGAAAATTTGACTGCAGAGTGGGAAACGAGAAAGCTGGGGCAATATTGAAGCAGCTGAAGTTAATGATTTAGCACTGCTGAGTTTCTGTGCAAAGACAGACGGAAGGACAGACAGCTTTTAAAGAGGTGAGTGATCCAGAAATTGGATTGAATTATTTAAAGGATTTTAAGTATAGTATTATTTGGAAACCTGCTGGCAGACTGTTTACCACCTTTGATCGTCTGGTGGTTGCTTGTAAAATCCTTCTGGAATTACTGCACAGTAAACATATAATCAAAGATACGTAGATTATGCTTGAATTAGGAATCAGCAAGGTATGTTTGATATCATAAAACATTTGTTTTTTGTTTAGATAAGTTCTTTAACCACTACCCATTCTGCCCTTTGGCAAAAGCACTTCTACAGGGCAGCAGGGATACACAAAACCAAGTATATAAACATGATTTCACATTTCCGGGTAGGGGGCACGCACTCCCTACCTGCGTCGCTATTGGCTCCTCGGCATGTCAATCACCAAGTCTCGGTGAAGCCAACAGGGGAGAAGTCTGCATGTAAACTGTGGGTGGGGGCACCATGGAACCCAGCTCATTTTGGAGAGGTGGGGAGACCCCTGTCTCAGCTTCCCATATCCATCTTATGTTTAAATCACCCTGTGCCTGTTAGTGGTACAGGGTGATCTATCCTAATATTGGGGTGGGGGGTTGTTCTATTGTCTGTCTGGCTTGGGAGCAGGGGCGGACTGACAATTCATGGGGCCCCCAGGCAATAAGGATTATGGGGCCCCCTTGTCATCGTCCATACCCAAAAACCCTATGAAAAAGACAATGAAAGGTACCAGGGGCATCTCATGGGGCCCACTACTGCTGACCCCGGGCCCTTGAGCAGTGCCCGAGTGCTTGAATGGTCAGTCTGCCCCTGCTTGGGAGCAAACTATTATGGGATGTATGTGTTTATGTGTATTAGCTTAGTGGGGGGGGGGTGTCTCCAGCAGCCCTCCCTCCTGATGGGACTGTCTGCTGGTGTGAAGTTTGAATACCTGTGTGTCTCTTGTTACTAAATGTAGATTGCCCCGCCCTGTGTCATTATGCAGGGAGGGGGGATTGTCCCCTAAGTGTATATATCTTGTATCTGTGTTCAAATAAAGTTGTCTACCTCCTGGTTCATTTCAAGACTGGTGCAGGGGCGGACTGACAACTCATGGGGCCCCTGGGCAATAGGGGATCATGGGGCCCCTGTGTCCTTGCCCAAACTCAAAAAAGCCTATGAAAGGTACCAGGGGCATCTCATGGGGCCCCCTACTGACCCCGGGCCCTAGGGCAGTGCCCGAGTTTCAAATGGTCTGTCCACCCCTGGACTAGTTTCATCTAGTCTTGTATGGTCGGCTGTGGTGTCCGTTGTCTATGTTCAGACGGGGAAGTGGTATTCTAACGGAATACTCAAGCGCAGTCCTGGGTCAGTTCAGTTACATAAACAACACAGATCTCTGCTCTGTCAACTACTTTGTATTAAATAAATCTTGCATGCTTCCATGGATCAACCACAAACTTACTCTTAGTGATAATGAAACATAACATAAGCAACTAAGTTGCTGTTATAGCACACAACCCTTATTCCATATAAGGAAAAATCAATATATACACAGTGAACCAGTGCAACGCTACAAGCCAAACACAGCCTGAATCCAAAATAATTAAAAATGAAATGAATATTAGAAATAAAAAGTCCAAAAATCTTCTTCTTTATGATGCTCCTCCTCCCACGCACGACTGCAAGACTTCTCCAGGTCCTCCCCCATCCTCTGGAACTCACTACCCCAATCCATCAGACTGTCACCTTCCCTCCTCACCTTCAGGCGCTCCCTCAAAACCCACCTCTTCAGGGAAGCCTACCCCACCCTCACCTAACAGCCGTTCCCCTTCATTCCTCCCACCACTCTATCCCCCACAGCCACTTCCTCCTGTACCACTACCCCCTCCCTCCTAGATTGTAAGCTCGAAAGAGTAGGGCCCTCTAACCCCTCGTGTGCTGTTTGTTGTTGCTGTACTGTTTCATGTATTGTCCCCCCCCCCCCTCTATTGTACAGCACTGAGCAAACCCTTTGGCGCTATATAAACTCGATGTAATAATTATAATAATAATTTGTTACTGCAGTCTTTTGACAGGTCCTCTAACTATTCTATCTTCTTCTCCTTCAGCTGTAGTGGTGAGCAATCCTTCTTTCTGAACAGTGTGGTGCTCACAGGAGGATGTGTGAACCTTTTGCTGTCCTTTGTGAGCTCAGAATTGCAAGATGATGTACCTGCAAGGGTGTCCATGAAGGTCAGAACTCTCAGGAAGTGGGTTGAAGGACATTGGGTATCATTCAGTCAAGAAGAGGATTAGTGCTTTTTATTGCTTACATGCTGGGCCACTGAATTTACTTTTACTTTTCCCCCTTCCTGCCCAGGCCAATTTTCAGCTTTCAGTGCTGTCGCAGTTTGAATCATTTTTTTAGATCTTTCTTTTGGTGGGTTTAATCAAAAAACTAAAAAAGACTGAAAATTTTGAAAAAAAAAAGTTTTTTCTTAGTTTCTGTTATACAATTTTGTAAATAAGTAATTTTCTCCTTCACTGATGTGCTCTAATGAGGCTGCTCTGATGGGCACTGATAGGCTGCACTGATGGACACTGATAGGCTGCACTGATGGGCATTGACAAGGCATCACTGGTGGGCATTGGCAGGCATCACTGATGGGCACTGATAGCCGGCAATGATGGCCACTGATAAGCGGCACTGACTGGCACTGATATTTGGCACTGATTGGCAGCACTGATGGCCACTGATAGGTGGCACTGATAGGCAGAACTGACTGGCACTGATAGGCAGCACTGACTTGCACTGATAGGCAGCACTGACTTGCTCTGATAGTTGGCACTGAAAGGCAGCTTTAATGGGCACTGATATGTGGCATTGATGTGTACTGACATGTAGCATTGATGTGCACTAAAGGGCACTGGTATGTGGCATTGATGAGCATTGACAGGTGGCAATTATGTGCACTGACAGGTGGCACTGATGGGGCTACACTGATCATCAGTGCCCCGACGATCAGTGTATATGTCCCCTCTGAGGAATGCCGCTTACCGGCTCTCCTCTCCTCACATGCTGTCAGCATGAGAACTGCCGATAATTGGCATTTCCTATTTACATGTGATTAGCTGTGATTGGGCACAGCTGATCACATGATAGAGCCTATGTCATGGGCTCTTTACTGTGATTGGTGATTTGCTGTGTCGCAGGGACACAGCACACCACCGATCACTGCGACACACACCCCCAGGGGCGCGCATGCACATCTACAGTGGGAGGACGTCATATGACATCCTCACAGAATGAGAGAACCACTGCACTCCTGTCATTTCCTTTTATGGCAGGCGGGAGGTGGTTATTAATGAAAGCATAGCAGTATTTCACTATTGTGAGTCCATCTTATTCTTTTGAATTTGAATACATATATGGGATTCCAGTCTGCAATATATGGTTATATCTTCAGAAGTCCAATTATGAGTGAAATTATCACCTTTTGACGACATAACGTGTAACAGCAAGTTTGTAGTCTACCTCCTCAGTTGTCCCTGTAATAAGCAGTATGTGGGGCGGACAACCAGGCGCCTAAGGGACCGTCTACGGGAGCATGTAGCCAACATCAAAAAAGGTTATAAGGACCATTCGCTATCTAATCACTTTCGACTGTTCCATAATAGTGACCCTACTTCTTTAAAGTTTGTGGGTATAGAAATGGTGTCACCACATTGGAGGGGACTTCATAAGACCAGGACAGTCTCGCAGGCGGAAACTCGTTGGGTCTACGAATTACGCACCCTTTACCCTCATGGACACAATGTGGAGGTAGACATCAACTGCTTCATTGCCAATAGCTAGGGCATGGAGACTTCGTAATATAGTATAGTGCAGAGTTTTTTATTTATTTTTTATTTTATTATTTTTATGCCGATGTTTTTATGATTGCTTAAGGCCCTACCTAGGGTATTTTGGCTCTAGTTCTGGACAATACAGGGAGCTGGAATGGGTGAGATTGTGTCATAATATAGAATCACTAAGCCTGTGTTATTGGCACCGTTTTCACCTTTTTCACACTAGTCCCTAGTATATAACCACAAGGTACCAGGACATTATGACCCAGAATTTGATAACTACAATAAACTATGCCCCTATTGAATATGGTTGCATCATTGTACGATGCCTATATTTAATTTTGGGGCGTTTAGAAGTTTTTATATGTATATGGTATTGTGTTTATATAATTCTTTATTATTGTAAAATAGTTTTAAGGTTCAGTTTTACTATTCCATCTATGAATGATGAAATATAGCCCCTATGCCATGGAGATAGTAATTAAGAAGAGGGCTTTTGCGGCACCTATTTGTGCACTCCCCTATATATATCTTTGATAAATGGCTCTAGGTCGGGCCTTTCTTCTTTTTCCCTTCTGGGGTGGGAAGGTATCTGTATCCATCTATATATGAGGAACCAGCACCTAAGTGTGTACCTGTTTTCTTATTCCTTTCTCTATTTTGTAGATCTTCAGCAGCAGCTGTTTATTTCCTGCTGCTTATGATCCATGGCAATATGGCGGCGATCGGGGGCGCATGCGCAGTTTTATACTGCACAGCCGCGATCCACGGCAAAATGGCGGCTCTTCGCGCATGCGCAGTTCCGCTTTTGATCGATAGAGCGGGATTTTCGCGCATGCGCGAACCGCGTTTAAATGGAAGTCTGGCTGTCACACTGCTAGTGGCGTCCATCCTCTGAAGAAGTGCTTTTTGCAGGAAAGGCCTCAGGAGGAGCCAATTAGCAAGTGTGACTTCCTGACCACTGAGACCACGAGGAAGTCCAGTGGTCTTTGTTTTATACCATTGCCGGGTTAGTACAATTTCTTTTTTCATACCTACCTGTCCGTTATTGGCTAATGGTGTATGGATGTGTATGTGCACATGACCCAGGCATTATTGCTCCAATAAAGTTTTGAAACTACCACACTATTGGCGTTCCCCCTTTTTTCTTGACTCTCCTGTTGGAGGGTGCAGATATACATCTTCCATTCTTGGGGTGTCTGGAACCAGAAGGGGGATCCCTGTCTATCTACCTGAGGCGAGAGGGCCTCTGGATCTGGAGATATTGCTACACCCAAGGCGGATGTTAGTGGTGGAGAGGGAGGATCCGTGTGGTCTCTGGAGCTGCATACCTGGCTGGTCTTTTGGATTATATTATACACAGGCGCATTTAAAATGTGCGGTCGGTGAGTGCGCATTTTTGCTATTTTCCAGTCACCTAATGAGGAGAAGACCTGCACATATTTGGTTTTATTGTCACAAGAAAGACTCTATGAATTTATATTAATTTTATCATATTTTAGCGCTGCACTATATATATGTATAATGTCTCTGTTATGAGGTCTAGTGATCCCTTGAAGTGTTCCAGCGGCTGGTTTTTCTGAGCGCTCGCTATATTCACAATTCATGATAGTAAATGATGAATGAATACATTTAATTCAGTAAAAATTATAACAGTAAAAAAATCATCAAACAATTGTAAAAAATTTAAAGAAAAATAATATTTTCAGGTTTTTTTTGTATATACTGTCACCAGTCAGTGTCCCTGATCACCGCTACACCAGTTATATGATGATGTTGTACTGTACTGGTGACAGTATGTAAAAAAAAATATGAAAAACTTTTTTTTCAATTTCTTAATTTTCCAAAAAATTGTAACAAAAAAATGACAACTTCAAAAAACTCACCACGCCTCTTACTAAATACCTTGACCTGTCTACTTTCTAAAATGGGATCATTTGGGGAATATTTGTTCTGTCCTGGCATTTTCCGGCTTCAAGAAATGAGATAGGCTATCAGTATATCGGGAATGATCAATTTGCAGATATATATACCATAGTTTGTGGGCTCTATAAATTTAGTATAGACTAAATAATAAACACTGACTTGGGTTATGCTCACCAAAGAAATGAAGCAGAATACACTTTAGCCTAAATTTATCAATGGTAATTTATTTGCAAACTTTCATTACAGAACTGAAGAAAAACATATTTTGTTTTAAAAATTTTTGGTTTTCTTTTGTTTATTTAGTAAAAAATAAAAAAAACCCTAGTGGTGATTAAATACCACCCAATGAAAGCTCTATTTGTGTGCAAAAAACTGCAACAACACTGAAAGCTGAAAATTGGCCTGGGCAGGAAGGGAGTGAATGTGTCTGGTATTGAAGTAATTAATGTTTTTTTAACCAACAGTATTCTGTGAGTGCCTCTTCTTTATTTAAATAAAAAGTAAATACTTTACTACACTATGGAGTTTTTTCTACTCTCCCCTCTGGTGCAGTGTTGCCTGGCCTGACTATACTTGAGTTTATATATATGACAAAAGTGACATCCATGCTGCTGGTGCTTTGCACCATTATAAACAAGCCCTTTTAGACCTCTCATATTGTGTGGTCTAGGCAGGGCTTTTTTTCTCAGAGAATAGGTCCCGGAATTCATTCTCCCCAGTATACTCCCTACCCCCAATCCTACCATTCCTGGGGAAAGAGATACATTATATTGCCAAAAGTATTGGGACACAGCTTCAACTCTTCTGGGAAGGCTGTCCACAAGGTTTAGGAGTGTGTCTATGGGAATGTTTGACCATTCTTCCAGAAGTGCATTTGTGAGGTCAGGCACTGATGTCGGACAAGAAGACCTGGCTCGCAGTTTCCACTCTAATTCTTCCCAAAGGTGTTCTATCAGGTTGAGGTCAGGACCATGTGCAGGCCAGTCAAGTTTTTCCACACCAACCTCACTCATCCATGTCTTTATGGACCTTACTTTGTGAACGTTGCTTTGTGCACTGGTGTGCAGTCATGTTGGAACAGGAGGGGCCATCCCCAAACTGTTCCCACAAAGTTGGGAGCATGAAATTGTTCAAAATGTCTTGGTATGCTGATGCCATAAGAGTTCCCTTCACTGGAACTAAGGGGCCAAGTCCAACCCCTGAAAAACAACCCCACACCATTATCTCCCCTCCACCAAACTTTACACTACGCACAATGCTGTCAGGCAAGTACCATTCTCCTGGCAACTGCCAAATCCAGACACCTCCATCAGATTGCAGGACAGGGAAGTGTGATTCGTCACTCCAGAGAACACATCTACACTGTTCTAGAGTCCAATGGTGGTGTGCTTTACACCTTTGCATTCAACGCTTTGCATTGCATTTGGTGATGTAAGGCTTGGATGCAGCTGCTTGGTTATAGAAACCCATTCCACGAGGCTCTCTATGCACCGTCGTTGTGCTAATCTGAAGGTCACACAAATTTGGAGGTCTTTAGCTATTGACTCTGCAGACAGTTGGCAGCATCTGCTCACTGTGTGCTTCAGCATGAACCGGCCCCCGCTCTGTCATTTTATGTGGCCTACCACTTCATGGCTGAGTTTCTGTTGTACCCAGTTGCTTCCACTTTGTTATAATACCACTAACAGTTGACCATGGAATAGGAAATTTCATGAATGGACTTATTGCACAGGTGGAAATCTATCACCTACCACGTTTGAATTCACTGAGCTCCTGAGAGCGACCTAGTTTTTCACAAATGTTTGTAGAAGCAGTCTGCATGCCTAGATGCTTGATTTTATCCATCTGTGGCCATGGAGTTGATTGGAACACCTCCCAATACTTTTGGCAATATAGTGTATAATAGGTGTAGTCAAGGCTCACTGCCCTACCCCCATCCACAAATTTTTTTTTATTGTGGTTTGATTTTTCACTTACAGTTTGTGACATTTAGCACAGATCATCTAATTTTACCTATCACTTTAGCACTATTTGACCTTCCTCGGAGTGAAAATCTAACAAGAGGGTGAGCTGCTTTTCTTTGAGTGGAGGCCAGGTAGAAATTGTTGTAACATGTTTGCAGTGATGGCTGCAGATATGTTTTCTAAAATAGATATAAATGGAGTTTGTGTCGGGACTCATTGCACCATTTTTCTTGTTCAATATTTTTATCCAGTTTAAAGGATCGCATTAGATACAATACAGTACTGTATATAAAGTACAATATGTATTGGGAAATGCACCCATGTTTACATATAACACGTTTAACAGCCCACCCGCAATGTACTGCGGACGGGTGGCAGCTACAGGCAAAGCAATGTACTGGCTGTACTAACACAGGGGGGCACAGCGCTTCCCCTTGTGACTGCTGTGTCCGACAGACACAACGGAATGAAGATCCCGGTGAACGGGACCTAGTGATCATGTGATCGCTATACGATCACATGGTCACAATGTAAGCAAAGCTGTTATGAATCAATCTGATTCATAACAGCTCTGTTTCTCTTCCTAATGAGCTGTGATTGGCCCACAGCTGTCACATGATACATGGGGCCAATTACAGCACCCTGTACCATGTGACCAGCTCCAGCCAATCACAGATCACTATCTTGAGCTGTCAAAAACCTAACTCATTCATGACATTCTCCTGTCCCACAGTCGAATCCAAGAATGCAGTCGGAAGTTCCACTGGCTGACTATAGAGCTGATAAGAGACCAGAATGGCTCCAATCTTCTCTATGGTCTAAGAGACCGGAAGCTACAAGCATTTCATAATATACGTTTTGCCGTTTGTAAATAGAAAAAGTATCTGATCACACTGATCTTGGTGAGATCAGATGATGTAAGGGCAGAGGAGATATCTAGAGTCTAATAGACCCCAGATTTCTCAAAAAAGAATACCTGTCAATGCCTAGTCACATTCTCTGTGATAGCAATAAAAGTGATAAAAAAATAAGGAAAGGGACAGAGTAAAAATAATGAAAAATATCAAAATAACTAAAAGAGAAAAAAAAGCTCCCCCGTGCGCACACCTGCGTGTGACCCCATGCCAGTATGTAAACAGCGATTGGACCATGTACAGTATGTGAGGTACCGTATTTTTCGCTCCATAAGACGCACTTTTTTCCCCCAAAAAAGGGGGGAAAACGTCAGTGCGTCTTATGGAGCGAATATAAAGCGGGCCGGTCTGGTATTTCTGCCGCCACCATGTCAGAATACCGGGCCGGCCGCTCAGCTGTTCTCTCCTGCAAGGCCTTACCTGTTCCTCGCTCCAGCGCTGCACAGTCTTCCCGCGCTGGCCGGGTGCCCAGTGCGCATGCGCTGCGCTTTGTGAATGGTCCAGTGTTTTCTGGGACACATGACAGGTCCCAGAAGGCGCAGGGCCATTCACAAAGCGCAGCGCTTCTCGCGCATGCGCAGTGGGCACCTGGCTGTCACAGAAGCCGGCGCGGTTAGAAGAGGGAAAGACAATGCCGCGGAAGTGGGAGCGGGTACCTGTCAAATTCAGGTACCCAATCCCCCTCCCTCCCCAAAGGTCAGCAGTCTCTGGTCATCCCCTGCACTGTCTGCAGTCTCTAGTCATCCCCTATACTGTCTGCAGTCTCTGGTTATTCCCTGCACTGTCTGCAGTCTCTGGTCATCTGTACTGTGTCCCTGGTATTTTCCCTGTACTATGTCCACAGTCTCTGGTCATCTCCTGTAATATGTCCGCAGTCTCTGGTCATCTCCTGTACTGTGTCCGCAGTCTCTTATCATCTCCTGTACTGTGTCCGCAGTCTCTGGTCATCTCCTGTACTGTGTCCACAGTCTCTGGTCATCTCCTGTACTGTGTCCGCAGTCTCTGGTCATCTCCTGTACTGTGTCCGCAGTCTCTGGTCATCTCCTGTACTGTGTCCGCAGTCTCTGGTCATCTCTTGTACTGTGTCCGCAGTCTCTGGTCATCTCCTGTACTGTGTCCACAGTCTCTGGTCATTCCCTGTACTGTGTCCGCAGTCTCTGGTCATCTCCTGTACTGTGTCCGCAGTCTCTGACTGTCTCCTCTAGTTTGTCTGCAGTCTCTGGTCATCTCCTGTAGTATGTCCGCAGTCTCTGGTCATCTCCTGTAGTGTGTCCGCAGTCTCTGGTCATCCCCTGTAGTATGTCTGCAGTCTCTGGTCACCCCCTGTAGTATGTCCGCAGTCTCTGGTCATCTCCTGTAGTATGTCCTCAGTCTCTGGTCATCTCCTGTAGTGTGTCCGCAGTCTCTGGTCATCTCCTGTACTGTGTCCGCAGTCTCTAGTCATCCCCCATACTGTCTGCAGTCTCTGGTTATTCCCTGCACTGTCTGCAGTCTCTGGTCATCTGTACTGTGTCCCTGGTATTTTCCCTGTACTATGTCCACAGTCTCTGGTCATCTCCTGTAATATGTCCACAGTCTCTGGTCATCTCCTGTACTGTGTCCGCAGTCTCTTATCATCTCCTGTACTGTGTCCGCAGTCTCTGGTCATCTCCTGTACTGTGTCCACAGTCTCTGGTCATCTCCTGTACTGTGTCCGCAGTCTCTGGTCATCTCCTGTACTGTGTCCGCAGTCTCTGGTCATCTCCTGTACTGTGTCCGCAGTCTCTGGTCATCTCCTGTACTGTGTCCGCAGTCTCTGGTCATCTCCTGTACTGTGTCCGCAGTCTCTGGTCATTCCCTGTACTGTGTCCGCAGTCTCTGGTCATCTCCTGTACTGTGTCCGCAGTCTCTGACTGTCTCTTCTAGTTTGTCTGCAGTCTCTGGTCATCTCCTGTAGTATGTCCGCAGTCTCTGGTCATCTCCTGTAGTGTGTCCGCAGTCTCTGGTCATCTCCTGTACTGTGTCCGCAGTCTCTGGTCATCCCCTGTAGTATGTCTGCAGTCTCTGGTCACCCCCTGTAGTATGTCCGCAGTCTCTGGTCATCTCCTGTAGTATGTCCGCAGTCTCTGGTCATCTCCTGTAGTGTGTCCGCAGTCTCTGGTCATCTCCTGTACTGTGTCCGCAGTCTCTGGTCATTCCCTGTACTATGTCTGCAGTCCATTGGTTCAGAATATTTTTTTTTCTTGTTTTTCGCCTCTAAAACCTAGGTGCGTCTTATGGTCAGGTGCATCTTATGGAGCGAAAAATACGGTATGTCCGAACATCAGATCAAGGGCAGTAATTCTAGCACTAGACCTCCTGTGTAAATATAAATTGGTGATCTGTAAAGGCTTTTAAAGGATCGCCTATCGATAATAAAAATGTATGTACTTTGTTGCCATTGCACGGACATGCGCAATTCTAAAGCATGTCATGTTTGGTATCTATTTACTCGCTGTAACATCATCTTTTATATGTTATCAAACAATAGGGCAATATATTGTGTTTTTGTGCATTCAAATTCTAAAAATTTTATTTTTCCCGAAAGATTTGCTTTTGAAAAATCGCTGTGCAATACTGTGTGATGTAAGAAAATTTAAACACCCACTGTTTTATTCTCTAGGGCCTCTGCTTTAACAAAAATATATAATTGTGGGCGGTTCAAAGTAATTTTCTAGCAACAAAAGAGTTTTTTTCATGTGAACAAAAAGTGTCAGAAAAGGCTTGGAGACTGGGTGATGTGTGGTATAAGCTTCTAATGTTGGCCCTGGAGTGTCGGGATAGTAAAAGCAACTCCTCCGAATGACCCCTTATTGTAAAGTAGACACTCCAAGGTATTTTCTATGAGGCATGGTGAGTATTTTGCAGATTTCATTTGTTGCCACATTTTTGGAAAATGAAGAAAGAAAACAAAAATGTATTTTTTCTTTTTTTTATTTTTAAAAACCCTGTGACAAAAATGCTATCTGTAAAATACACACTGTGCCTCATATCAAATTCCTTGGGGTGTCTACTTTCCAAAAATGGGTCATTTGGGGGGGGTGTTTCTACTATCCTGGCATTTTAGGGCCTCCGAAACTGTGATAGGTAGTGGGAAAGTGATATGAGGAAATATGCCCTTTGAAAGCCTCGAGGTGGTCATAGAATTTTGGGTGCCTGTATGTAGCTAGGCTGCCAAAAGCCTTTCACATGTGGTATCCCCATACTTGGAAGAAGTAGGAGAATGTGTTTTGGGGTGTTATTCCACATATACCTATAGAATGCATGAGCAATATATCATTTGAGTGACAACTTTGTGTGAGAAAAAATAAATACATTTGTCATTTTTGAAAAATTTGTGGCAAAAAATTGAGTACTGTCCGTTTTTTTATTTGCACTAACATACAATTTTGAGGACAAGCTTTCAGGGAATGTCCCATTCTTCAAGGTCTAAGCAGTACTACTCACAAAGTTAGCAGAATGTCAGAAGAGATGAAAAAAAAAAAAAAAAAAAAAAGGAGGCTAGAGATAAGATGCAGTCAAAGCGAGGGGGGAGGGGGGGATACTACACTCACACAGAGGGAGTCAAGCTACAGCTAATAGTCATAAAAATGTCAGATAATGATTGAGGAATCCCATGTCCAAATTAAGGCCCTCATCTCTTGTGTCAAATAGAATTATCATTCTTAGTTCAAAAGTTTTTCTTTCCTGAATGGATTTGAAATTTCCTTTAAGTACTAAAACATTGAGGTCTCCCATTGTGTGGCCTGGTATTCAGGAGGGCAAGTGGTTAAAGTAAAAGCTGAAGAGACATTATTATTATTATGTTATTAGGTTATACATTTATCTTCTGTTAAGTGCTTCCTCATGATTTTTTGATTTGTTGGTCAGTTTTGAGTTAAACACTTGCTCTAGGTCAGTGATGGCGAACCTTTTTGAGCCCGAGTGCCCAAAACTGCAACACAAAACCAACTTTTTTATTTCAAAGTGCCAACAATTAACCACTTGCCTACCGGGCACTTCTACCCCCTTCCTGCCCAGACCAATTTTCAGCTTTCAGTGCTGTTGCACTTGACAATGACAATTGTGCGGTCATGCAACACTCATTTTTTCACACAAGTAGACCTTTTTTTGGTGGTATTTAATACTGGGTGTTTTATTTTTTGCACTATAAATGAAAAAAGAGCAAAAAATTTAAAACATAAAAGGTTTTCTTTGCAAACTTTTTATAAAATTTTGCAAACAGGTAATATTTCTTCTTTGATGTGCGTTGGTGAGGCTGCACTAATAGGCAGCACTGATGGGCATTTATGAGGCGGCACAGATAGGTAGCACTGATGAGGCGGCACTGGTGGGCATTGATGAGGAGGCACTGATGATGCACTGATATGCAGCAATGATGGGCACTGATAAGTGGCACTGACTTATAGCACCAACTGGAGGCACTGACAGGCGGCACTGATCGGCGGCACTGCTGGGCATCATTGATGGGTGGCACTGATGGGCAGCACTGATGGGCGACACTGCTGGGCACTGACAGGTGGCACTGCTGGGCAGCACTGACAGGCGACACTGCTGGGCACTGATGGGTTACACTTCTGGGCACTGATGGATGACACTGCTGGGCACTGCTGGGCATCATTGATGGGTGGCACTGATGGGCAGCACTGATGGGCGGCACTGCTGGGCACTGACAGGTGGCACTGCTGGGCAGCACTGACAGGTGGCACTGCTGGGCAGCACTGACAGGCAGCACTGCTGGGCACTGATGGGTGACACTTCTGGGCACTGATGAATGACACTGCTGGGCACTGCTGGGCATCATTGATGGGTGGCACTGATGGGCAGCACTGATGGGCGACACTGCTGGGCACTGACAGGTGGCACTGCTGGGCAGCACTGACAGGCGACACTGCTGGGCACTGATGGGTGACACGTCTGGGCACTGATGGATGACACTGCAAGCAGTTAATCTCACCTCTGGCAGTGTCGGTGTGGCTTCCAACCCAGCAGCTCATTCCCATCCACGCTGAACACGTTGCCCCTGGCCCCGGAGCAGTGTGGGAGCCTCTTCCTCTCTTCCACGCCCATCCCCGGCTACATCACCCCTGGTGCCAGATCCGCATAGGAGCCATTTCCTCTCGTCCACACCCACCCTGGCCTCAGAGACATGTGGGAAATGTAGTTTGATGGGGGTCCAGTGTGGACGAGATCTGGATGGCCGGTCAGTGTGTGTGGTCTGTGTGCGCTCATCTTCCTCTTCTTCCTGGCGTGCCCACTGAGATGGCTCTGCGTGCCAGCTCTGGCACGCGTGCCATAGGTTCGCCATCACTGCTCTAGGTGATTAAGCATGTAATCCACCTGCTCAGGCTGAAAAATAATAACCTTTATATATAAGTGACAATTTAACCTGTTCATTAAAACAAACTATTTGAATCTAGATCCACTTTCAAACTTTTATATTTTAATTTATTATGTTAATAAATTATTTCTAGTTCAAAATGATAAAGAGCGCATTCACATTTTTGTGTTGCAGTGCCATGCAGTAAAATGCACATTTTGTCACTCACACCACAACAATGTGTTGCAGCAAAATTTATATTGAATGGCACCATAGCACACTTTTACAATAGCAGGCAATGTGTCCACATTGCAATGCAACGCATTGCACATGCAGTATGTTGCTGTTTGCCACATAAAAGAAAATGTTTGTAAGTTTTTTTCTTTTATAATTTTTCTTTTCCAAAAGAGTAACACAATTTTATTAGATGCATAGGGGAAGATTAGTAAAATGGGTGCATTCAGAATCTAGTGCAGCTGTGCATGGTAGCTGCTCTGGACATTAGTACTGAAATTTTATAGATAGGCAACATCTATCCTCATATTGATTAGTGGTTCCAAATTAATAATAACTACTACGGTAGGGAACAGACACAAACAGATACACTCAGCATCTTTCCAAATAACTGTTCTCTTTACACATGGTTATGTAGGTATCACATTAATATTACAATTGTACTTTTATGGTAACAAGGGGCATTACATAGGCAGGCTAATTTCTAATCAAGATTCGAAAGAATGCAGACATGTAATGAGAACATTATTAGTGCTATGTCCACAATGAGTACAGTGTACAATACATAGGCAAAGCATACAAAATAGAATACAATTTTATACAGAATTTAAACATTTCCTTTACAATATCCCCTCTTTTGATCAATATTTTACATTTTGATCACAGACCACACCTACAATCACCTTTAACCTGGAACCTCTTTGCAAATAAGCAGATAGCTTAGCTGAGAGCAGCTATACCATTACAAAATGACATTTTATTGTGTCTAAAACGTACATACAAACAAATGATTGCTAAGAAATATTTACAGAATAATTAATTGGCTGTACACTCTGTGGTCAGAATGGCCTTGTATCTTAATTTTGGACATGCTGACTTATCAGCATAGTTAAACACAGACAATTTAACAGAAAATAGAAAACATAAAAAATACAATATGATTTCAACATGGCTGAACTACTTTTCAAATCACACACACACACACACACACACACACACACACACACACACACACACACACACACACACACACACACACATATATATATTTATATATATATATATACAGTATATATACACTGTATACAGAATAATCATCACTTAACAGTCCACAAGTCACCTGGCTTTAGTTTACAAAATCCTTCCAAATTGTTAGGATCTGGA
This sequence comes from Staurois parvus, assembly GCF_062004578.1. Classification (NCBI taxonomy): domain Eukaryota; kingdom Metazoa; phylum Chordata; class Amphibia; order Anura; family Ranidae; genus Staurois; species Staurois parvus. The sequence continues at coordinate 1,771,352 of NW_028318513.1, read as the reverse complement.
ATTTGGGGAGAAAAAACATAAATGAGTTTGTCAAAACCTTACGAGATCTGCAACATTCTCTGTGAGATCCGAGTGAAGGACTTCAGCTGCTGAGAAAGATAGAAGCAAGTGAGCATCACACTTCCAAACTAAATCTCATAGGGAGAAAGGTTCATATATCCCCTTAGGGCCTAAAACATATAAAGACATTCAGGCCCCAGTTTTCTAGTTTCTTACAACTTCTTAGTTACTCTACTTTTTCCACTACATTGTGGATGGTAGGGGCTGTAAAATAAAACCTCAAACGTCTTGTAAGAAATCTCCTATAAAATCGAGGTCCTCTGTTACTCTTAATAGTTTCTGGGACTCTGTACTTACAAAATACTTCTGATAACACTTTTTACTGTGGCCTTTGCAGTAGCATTTGCAACTGGCCAAACTTCTGGCAATTCAGAAAACATGTGCATACAGACCAGTGCTTCCTCGTAAGATTCTAACTTGGGCATCTGGATATATCCTTTGGTAATCTCTAAGAAGGGATGTTCAGTTTTTGGTAACAGGTAAAACAAGAAGTGGAATATTCAGAAAAAACAGTGGTGAACCTTGGTGGTATCCCATGCTCAATTACTAAGGTCGCCATAACTTCTTTTGACTGATGACACAGTCCATGTGTCAAGCTGAAGGGAAAAGAGTGGCTACCAGAAATAAAATATCACCTTTTTTCAAAGAAGTTGCCCTCCACTGTAGACCACTTGTCCTTCTTGTTCTGCGGTCCTCAAAGTTTAATTGTTAATACTAGCTCTACTGGCCGCAACTAGGGTAGAATTGAGTTGCACGGACCCAGCAAGTGTCCGGGGATGCAGCATTCTTAGTCGCCTGGTCTGCTTCCAATTGTGTGCTTTTTTTTCGGTGTCTACTTTTGCAAGAAGCTGGAAGGCTGAAGGACAGCCAATCAATCATGGAACTCTGCTTCTTCAGCTGGGGAAGAAGGATCCAATGACTCTAAATACAGAGCATCCTTCTGGGTGATAACTGCATATTTAGCATGGATCTTGCTATCCTCGGTATAAAACTGAGATCAAATCTACAAAAAGATCAAATATCTGGGTCTTCAAGGAGTGTTTCCTGCACTAGGTGCACAGCAGCTGACTCTTATAACATCAATTTAAAACATGTTCTTTATTTGTCTCCTGCCTCTCCAATACAGGCAATAAGGTGGCTGGGTTCAATGGTACGCCTTTTTCATTGTTAGATTTGTACATAAATAACAATACAAATTCATATCTTGTAAAGCTTGCATTTGACAAGTATTTAGTTGGGCTGTTTGCAATAATTGCTGCACAGAATATGGGCCCATTAAAGGTGAATAATTGACCGAAATAATGTCTGTACCTTTGTCTAGTACGGGTGTCGGCAACCCACGGCTCCGGAGCCGCATGCGGCTCTTTTTCACCTTTCCTGCGGCTCCGGAGCACGCTGCCCACCAGGTGACAGGCAATAAGGTCGGCAAGCCGCGGCTCTTTTAATGCAGCTCTTCTGTGTGCCGGGCGCCCGCTGGCAAACATTGGCTGTCAGGATGTAGGCGGGGCAGCGTGACGAACTCCTCTCCTCTCACAGTCCGCCCTGAAGACCAGAACGGCGCGGGAACACGGCGAGAGGAACGCGCGGAGCAAAGGTAAGTGAATTGACACAATATGGGGAATTAATTACTATAGGGGGGATGAATTACTATAGGGGGGATGAATTACTATAGGGGGGATGAATTGCTATGTGGGATGAATTACTATGTGGGATGAATTACTATATGGGGGATGAATTACTATATGGGGGATGAATTACTATGGGGGATGAATTACTATGGGGGATGAATTACTATGGAGGATGAATTACTATGGAGGATGAATTACTATGGGGGATGAATTACTATGGGGGATGAATTACTATGGGGGATGAATTACTATATGGGGGATGAATTACTATATGGGGGATGAATTACTCTATGGGGGATGAATTACTATGGGGGATGAATTACTATGGGGGATGAATTACTATATGGGAATTACTATATGGGGGATTAATTACTATGGGGGATTAATTACTATGGGGGATGAATTACTATAGGGGGGATGAATTACTATATGGGAATTACTATATGGGGGATTAATTACTATGGGGGATGAATTACTATATGGGAATTACTATAGGGGGGATGAATTACTATAGGGGGGATGAATTACTATGGGGGATGAATTACTATATGGGGATGTATTTTCAGTTTTAAAAATGTTTCTCTCAAAATAAATTTCAATCGTGGTTTTGGCAAGATTTGGCTCAGTTGAAAAAAAAGGTTGCCCACCACTGACCTAAGGCTATGATTGTGATTATGACGATACACTGTGGCCCTGATTAACCCTTTGCTTACTGGGCCCTTAAACCCCCTTCATGACCAGAGCGCTTTTTGCAATATATGCAGTGTCGGATTTGTTTTAAATGTTGCAATGGTTTTGCGGCTTCCAGTCTTTTTTTTCCCTCTCGGAACGGGTCCAAGTGGCTCTTTATGTCTTAAAGGTTGCAGACCCCTGGTCTAGTAGCACCTTGCATGCAGCTACTGCCCTGATATAGCCGGGTGAACCCTTGATTACTGGGTCCAGCTTGCATAAAATATATCTCAATGGCTTGTCTTTTTCTTATTATGCTCTTTGTGTAAAAACAGTTTAATTGTCTAAAAAAACAACCTTTTCCTGGCAATATTATAATTTCTCTTTGCTTGCTCTGTTGTTAGTTTTAGCTAGATTCAAATAGCAAAGGCTCAGTATTGATGGGTTAAGATACCTACATCCTAATTGTCTATTCAAAAGACCTTGATTTTTTAAGCTTAAAACCTCACATTTTTATTACAAAAAGATATAGTATTAAAACAACATTGCTTGTTTAAAAATCTCTTTGAACAGGCTGCACTGTAATCACACCAATGGTGCTATCTCACACCCACAGGCTGTTATTCCAAGGCAAAGGTGAGTCTGTAGTCAGCCAATTTCAACGTGTTTCATGGTTTCCCATTTCTTCAGGAGTATATTGAGGGAATATAGTTCTATAACAGCACAAAAATATACAAAAGTAATACAGCATAGCATCAAAAATTATGATACAACTTATCATAACATAATATAAGGTGTACTATAAGTGATGACTGTCTTGGCACTTACCCTAGGACAGCAGGTGGAGCTCTAGAGCCAGACCAAAATGAGGCACCAAACAAAGATCCCCTGGTAAAGTCGGTACATGCTCAGTGCCAATGCCAAAGCCGCAGTGAGCAGCCATTCTGTCCATTCTGTTGATGTACTGCATGCCAGTTTTAAATACTGTATATGTATAAAACATCATTGGTATTGTTATTGCTTGATTTATATATTGTTTCCTTTTTTTCTATTCTTTATTTATATATCTATACTATGTTCTGTATATGTATTTTCTGTATTGAATTGGTGGTTTAACCCACTCATTGTGACTTTGGCATTGACACTGCGCATGTGCTGGTTTTCGGCACATGCACAGTTAGGGATCAGGTCCTGTGACGTCATTGCTGGTCGACGCTGGTTGAAGACCTCAGTGGCAATGGGTGTTGATATTCATTTCGTGGCAATATATATTCTCTGTTCTGTTTTATGCATCTGCAGTGGTTGTTACATAGGGGCTTATTATGTTTGGGTTGTCTTTGAGGCTCCGTTCACACCTATGCAGTTTGCTTTTTGTCTCTTTTGCAGTACTTTTCGCAGTTCATTTTGTGTTTTTTTTACATGCGGTTTTGATGCATTTTTCATTTTTTGATGTGTTTTTACCGCTTTTTGTGTTTTGTTCAGCTTTTTTTTTTTAAAGTTGACTTTTTTTTTTTGCTGGGCAGAATAAAAATGCTAAACATGGCAAAAACGCACTATCATGCATTTCAGCAGATTCTCTATTGAACATTATTGTAGCAAAAATGCTTTTAGCCACCTTTAAGGCTCCATTCACACTAATGCGTTTTTAGTGCTTTCTGCTTCTTTAGCAGAAATGCACTACAGTCCATTTAACATGGTTACCTATGGAACATATTCACGTCTATACATTTTTGAGCTGCTGTGTTTTTGGAAAGGGTCAGGGACTTTTTTTTAAAAGCAAAAAACAGCTTTTAAAAAAAAGTCCCTGACCCTTTCCAAAAACACAGCAGCTCAAAAATGTATAGACGTGAATATGTTCCATAGGTAACCATGTTAAATGGACTGTAGTGCATTTCTGCTAAAAAAGCAAAAAGCACTAAAAACGCATTAGTGTGAATGGAGCCTTAAAGGTGGCTAAAAGGATGTTTGTTCTCCCATTTTTGTGGCTAGCGGTGCATAAGTTTGGTTGCTGTATGGTTTATGAAGCTGCCCTTGTTAATGAGGTGAGTTGCTTTGTTCTGGGTATTGCCAAAAGCATTAGGACACCTCTCCAAATCATTGGATTCAGGTGTTCCAATCACCTCCATGGTGACAGGTGTATAAAATCAAGCACCTAGGCATGCAGATGCTTCTACAAACATTTGTGAAAGAATGGGTTGCTCTCAGGAGCTCAGTGAATTCAAGCGTGGTACCGTGATAGGCTGCCACCTGTGTGATAAGTCCTTCCGTGAAATTTCCTTGCAACTAATATTCCACAGTCAACTGTTAGTGGTATTATAACTAGGTGGAAGCAACTGGGAACAACAGAAACTCAGCCACAAAGTGGTAGGCCACGTAAAATAACAGAGCAGGGTCAGCGCACAGTGCACAGACGTCATCAACTGTCTACATAGTCAATAGCTAAAAACCTCTAAACTTCGTGTGGACTTCAGATTAGCGCAGCAACAGTGCATAGAGAGCTTTATGGAATGGGTTTCCATGGCCCAGCTACTGCATCCAAGCCCTACATTACCAAGTACATTGCAAAGCGTCAGAGGCAGTGGTGTAAAGCACACCGCCACTGGACTCTAGAGCAGCGGAGACATGTTCTCTGGAGTGACGAATCATGCTTCTCTGTCTGGCAATCTGATGGACATATCTGGGTTTGGCAATTGTCAGGAGAATGGTACTTGCCTTACTGCATTGTGCCTAGTGTAGAGTTTGGTGGAGGGGGAATTATGGTGTGGGGTTGTTTTTCAGGAGTTGGGCTTGGCCCCTTAGTTTCAGTAAAGGGAACTCTTAAGGCATCAGTATACCAAGATGTTTTAGACAATTTCATGCTCACAACTTTGTGGGAACAGTTTGGGGATGACCCCTTTCTGTTCTAACATGACTGCGCACCAGTGCACAAAGCAAGGTCCATAAAGACATGGATGAGTGATTTTGGGGTGGAGTAACTTGACTGGCCTGCACAGAGTCCTAAACTTAACCCGATAGAACACCTTTGGGATGAATTAGAGTGGAGACTGTGAGCCAAGTCTTCTCGTCCGACATCAGTACCTGACCTCACAAATGCTCTTCTGGGAGAATGGTCAAACATTCCCATAGACACACTCCTAAACCTTGTTGCCTTCCCAGTAGAGTTGAAGCTGTTGTAGCTGCAAAGGGTGGGCCAACTCACTATTGAATCCTACGGACTAAGACTGGGATGCCATTAAAGTTCATGTGCATTTAAAAGCAGCAGTTCCAATACATTTGGCAATATTGTGTATATGGGTGTATATGCTAGCTTTTGTAGATGCAGCAATGTGTTTTCACCCTTTGAACTCCTTGAAGTAACAACCATATTGCTCAGATTGCACTATTATACATCTGGTGATCTGAAAGGTTTGCACCACGTGCTGTTCAGCTTAAGTCCTATCAGTCCCAGTTTGGAAGTGTAGTGTTGTTACATGCCTAGTATGTATTTATACCCTTTCCTATTACTCCTAGTTGAAAATGAATATGGTCATGACATGGGTGTACATATGTTACCTATTGCAGATGCAGCAGTGTGCTTTCATCCTTTGAATTTCTTGACCTAACAAGCACACTGCTTAATATTCAGACAACCGTATTGCACTATTATACATCTTTTGACCTGAGAGGTGTGCACCATGTGTGGTTTAGCCTAAGTTCCATCAACCCCATTCTGGAAGTGTGGTGTTATTACATGCCTGGTATGTTTTATACTTTCTCCTATTGTGCTCAGCTGAAAATATATATAGTCATGATATGGTGTTTATCCTAAAAGAATCTTTATTATATGCATATAGGCAGTTGTGGCCTTTAGACGTGCTCCCATGTTCGCCCCAGAGGATCTTTGTTTGGCGCCTCATTGTGGTCTGGCTCTATAGCCCCACCTGGTGTCCTGGGGTAAGTGTCAAGACAGTCATCACTTACAATACACCGTATATATTATGTTATAATAAGTTGTATCATAATTTTTGATATTATGCTGTATTACTTTGCATATTTTTGTGTTGTTACAGAACTATATTCCCTCAATATACTCCTCAAGAAGCAGGAAACTGCAAAACATGTTGAGGTTGGCTGACTACAGACTCACCTTTGCCTTGGAATAACAGCTTGTGGGGGTGAGATGGCACCATTGGTGTGATTGTAGTGCAGCCTATTCAGAGGGATTTTTAAACAAGCAATGGTGTTTTAATATTATATCTTTTTGTAATAAAAATATTATGTTTACCTTAAAATGTCTGTGTCTTTGTTGGTACCAAGAAAATCCTACTGTCCCTGTTTCTCTGTAGGTCTTTTGAAAAGTTTTAGCTAGATAACACAAGTTCTTTGTTTCTGTCTTACATATTTTTCCAAAGGCACAACGTAATATATTATAACAATATTGTGCGGTCATGCAGAGATGTCCATAAATCCAAGGTTTTTTTCAGCTTACCACTACACTTACAAGGGAGAGAGACACGTCATTTCACAGTCCACACATTCTGCTTTGGATTCAAAAATAAAAATAAATAAAAACAAAAAGTACCAACAATCTTTATATAAAAGAACAGAAAATCATCAGCAAGTTCAAAAAAACTATAAAACACCTGGGTTCACAAGGCATCTATCCTAACAAGGTGTGTGAGATGGGTCTGTAATTTTTTTTATTATTCTCATATAATGGACTGCACATCAAATTATTGTCAGACCTTTAGATTTATTTTTAGTTTTCATGAATCCTGTCCATCTAAGCTCTGTTTAGTATTAAGGCAGCTGCAATATAACCACCTATTATTAATCTGATATAACCACATATTACAAATTTTCCCAATAATCTATATTCAATTTCCAACCAAAGGTTGTCTAAACCATTTAAAATATATCTATATCAATAACAGAATTGTTAACATCATATCATAAATTAATAGTCGAGTAATAATCTCAATATCACAACCTAATTCCAATTACACAGATACATTTCCATAAAGGAGGACGCTTTACCTCATTTCCCTTTTTTAAATGCACCATTTCTACTATCAAAGGATATTTAATTTGTGTTATTTTATACTATATGCACTTTTAAATTAAACCTTCATCTTGTGATCACATTGTTTTTTTTACCAGTAGTCATATCATGGGTGTCAATTCCAATTTATCACAGATCACATCCCAGCACATTCCTCTCATGGGAAAGAGAGAGGGGAGGGAGGAGGAAATCTACATAGAGCTACAGGACACACAAAAAATGTAGGACTAAAAAGCCCAGAACATCCATTCACACCCATACACGATTATCTCTCTAAAATCGCTTACATGTTTCCCATTTTTTACACAACACATGCATATCATTCCGGCACTTTCTTTTAACTCTCTTCAAAATGTCTCTGCTTAAGTTAGTTTTACCTCTTTAAATTATGTTTTCCTAATTTTTTTCTCTGATATTACTCAAAAAAATTCAATTATTTCTGTAATATTTGACCCTCATCTCTCTATTTTGGCTTTTTCCCATGTTTTAGAATTTAACTTTGCATCTAAACTTCCCTTATATCTAATGTTACATTGTCTGTCACCCATCATCCATCCTGATCAAATAGATAGCTGTTCCTTTAGCTGTTTAATCTGCATGATTCTTAGTCACTGTGGACTTGGTAACCCTGTTACCCATTGTGGATCCCTGTCCACTTTAAACATATATCTAGGGGCTCAGTATAGACAGAACCGCACTTTTGGTTCATAATTTCTCTAGCGGTCCTCTTGCGCTGGGTATTTTCTGAGGGTACCCTCTTGCCATTAATTTCCTTACTTAATTTAATACCCATAATGAGTGTCCAGTCTTTTCTCTTCTCTTCTCTTCTCTGCTTGTGTCTACACCCTCCTGCCTCTAGATCTACTATTACAGCAGATATGTTCTTCATATTACCTGTTAAGCAGCACTATTCTTCCTTTCTTATCTATAACACTCTAATGGACAGTAGACAGTGACAACATAACATATAACCACCAATCAATACAGTTTGATTAAGGGGAGTAAAATAGATACCCTTTTTCCCGCAAATACCTTAACCGATCAAGGAAGTCTGATATCTCAAATGTAAGCAAAGGGCTTAGCTCAGTTGGTTGATTTTTAGAAATTGTCTCAGGCTCCTCATTTTGGATTCTCAGGGTCACCTGTAAATCCCCTGCTGGCTCACCATCTGTTCTGGACATTATTACTGAGTTTTTATGACAGGCAACTCCTATCTTCATATTGATTAGTGGTTCCAAATTAATAATAACTACTGCAGTAGGGAGCAGATGCAAAAAAAATACATTCAGCATCTTTCCACAGTTCTCTTTATTTGGCTCATTTGAAGTGTTTTACACACGATTACATAGGCATCACGTTAATATTACAATTGTACTTTTATGATAACACGGGGCGTTACATAGGCAGGCTAATTTCTAATCAGGGCTTGAGGAATGCAAAACTAATGAAAACATTATTAGTGTTGCGTGCACAATGGGTGCAGTGTACAATACGTAGGCAAAGCAGACAAAATGGAATACAATTTTATACAGAATTTACAAATTTCCTTTACAGACTAATGTCAGCTTGTTCAGTTAAGCTTTGACAATAAAACCTGGAAGTTGATTGGTTTCTATGCAGTGCTGCACCAGATTTTGCACTCTACAGTTTTAGTAAATAACTCCTATTCTGTCACATGGACAGTGACAAATAATCAACCATGTGCTACCTCTCTTACTAAGTAATCTATTAAAAAAATTATAAATTTAAAAATTTTAATTTAAAATATTATGCAACTTCAATGCAAATCAATGTGGGTTTTTGTTTTCGGGACACTATTTCATTCCAATTAACTGAAGAAGTTATTTTACAAACAATAACCTTAAACACCTAACTTAAGCGTGCATAATAGGGTATTAGTCTTCAGATTAATAGGATCACAGGTAGAATAATGAAGGAATATCCTGTTTCTAAGATTCTCATAAGTAAGCAGGGAAAAAACATGGGGTAAAAATAAAGAAGAAAAGGAAAAAGTGGTGTAAGGAAGCTGGTGAACTGGGAAGGTAACAGATAGTCTTTAGAAACAGAAATGTCAGTTGATAGAGAGAAGATCCTTGTATTCTTGGGTACACAGGAACTCTTTCAGTGGAGCCATTTTCAACAGAATTTATACTCCTAGCGATTTAAAGAAGTAGTGAGAACTGCCATAAGTTTAATTACATTTATTTTGGAGATCCACAGTGCAAGGATGGGGGGGAGACGTGTTGGAGAACTATATCTCCAGTTAGTAGGGGTGCATAACCTGGCTAAATTTAAAAGGGGTATCACTAAGGATTTATGATATCTAGCCAACATTACTCTACCCCAGTGTTTCTCAATTCCAGTCCTCATGGACCCCCAACAGGTCATGTTTTCAGGATTTCCAGTATTTTGCACAGGTGATTTGAACAGTTTCACTGCCTTAGTAATTACCAAAGCTGTTTCATCTGAGGGAAATCCTGAAAACATGACCTGTTGGGGGTCCATGAGGACTGGAGTTGAGAAACACTGCTCTACCCAATCCATAAACCAACTTTTGGGGTGTTAGAACATAGAAGACCTACAGTATAGTTACGATATAAAACATCTTTGGGAAAGGGATAAGCCAAGATCTTACTTCAAATCGGTCAGGTCAGAAGGAGTTTCTAAGCAAGCAATACCAAGTGTCTCAACATCCCATCTGAACACAGATGCTCAAAATATGTTATTTTAATCATTGCATGCCATTTTAGGGAAGCTGTGTGAATAAAATGTGATAACTGCTTCAGCCTGCACTAATCTAGTAGTGGATCAAACATGTCCTTTATAACAGGTAAGGTTTTAACACCCTCTCTAGAGACAAAATTCTTCAGCTGGTGTTTATTTTCCATGCACAATTTTTATTTCAACGTTTGCTGGAAAGAGTGTATAGCAGTATGCAGAGGGTTCCACCAGGATTTCTAGTGTTAACATGCGGTATCACCCCTTTTGCAACTGATAGATCAATGCATGTACAATCTATTGGGATTTGAGCACAGCTATATCTTGTTTCTGTTGCATAGCAGGTCAGTAACCAGACCTAAACCTAGTAGTTCTCCTTCACTTTGTGTCTGTTTGCCCCATGTTGGCATTTTGTCCACAGTAGCATTTGCATTGGTAGAGTGGTTTAGGACTGACCAAAATTGATTACTTTGATGTAGTTGGTCAACTTAAACATGTATTGCAAGGTGTGTGAACTAAAAATCCCTATTTTTTATTACAACGTTTGCTGTAAAAGGTATATAGCAGTGTGCAGAGGGTTCTTCCAAGATTTCTGGTGTTAACATGTGGTTACGGCCCTTTAGCACCTAATAGATAAATGAATGTACAAGCTATTGGGATTTGTGCACAGTATACCTTGTTTCTGTCACGGGGAAAGGTGACCTGCAGCAAGGGCCTTGTGAGTACAGACCATTCAAAGGGATCCTGGGTCTTTTACTGTTGTACTGAAGGGGACACTGGCCATTTAGTTCTGTATTTCCACAGAAGGACTTTGCTCCATTCTCTGTAAAGTCTGCTGCACAGTTCTACTAAAGAGAACCCACAGGTTAACTTAGAGAAATCTGTCCTCAAGTGTGAATAGTTCAATTCGGAGTATCTCACTATATCCCTTCTCTATCCAAATTCTAAAACAAAATAAAACAACAAAAACTACAACCCCTAGACTGATCGTTGGAGTAACGAGTGGAAGTTGTGTGCACCTGGCTATTGGAAATACTGTGTGCTTGGCTGCCGGTGAAGATCTGGGGGAAAGCCTAGAAAAATACCAGTGGCTCCTATGGGGATAGTGCTACATTTACCTGTTCTAATGTGATCCACTGTTTATTTCTGCAGAAGTAAACACCAGAGACTTTCTGCACCATTCAAGAATCCTGGCAAGGTGTGTTTACTGGTAATGTTTTATAGGGTCTGGAAATCCAGTACCTCCATTATCTATGGCGAGTGTGAGTAGTTTGTACAAAATTCTCGAGATGGACTTGTCACAAAGGAAACACAGAAATCGTTGATGTAGAGTTTTTAAAAAAGCAGGTGGTATTTGTATTGGGAGAGTCTGAAAAATGTTGACTATTCACAGAAATATGGACATTTTCACTGAACCAGTTGTTTGACAGTTTGCCCCTGGATTCTGCATCATATTTAATAGTATGAACTAAAGGGGGGAATTCACCATGTACATAGCTCGCCTAAGATGGATGCAATTTTAATGCCTAAGAATGTGACACAAGACAGTGCCCACTTGAAAAGGATGTTAGAGACTATCGTACCTAAATGATTTGAATCTAGTGAGATATTAATGGTGTCAGCATTATGATAGTTGATTTTAATATTTGAAAAATCTCTGTATTTTCTATTTCTATCAGGTTAGGCAGGAAAACATCTGAGTTAGTGTAAAAAAACAAAAGTCATCCTTGAATGCTGCAACTGTATGTTGTGACCTGTGGATGCAGTTGCCTGCTAAAATAATGTTATGTCTAATATGGCAGAGGAGGGGTTCTAGACTAAGAATACATATGGGGGGGCAGGGGACACCCCTGTCTAGTGCTATTTCTCAATAGAAAATAGATAGACATAGCTTAGTTGGCCCCGAACTGCAGTTAGAAACATAAAAACATCACAGCAGAAAAAAGACCTAGTGGTTCATCAAGTCTGCCAGTTTTTTGTTTTGCTTTGTTTTTTAATTTATACATGTTTTTTTGGGGGGAGGGGGATATTTGTATTGTTTTGTCTGAGCATAGATCTGTTTATCCCAAGCATGTTTGAAGCCACTTACTGTTGACTGACTACCTCTGCTGAAAGTCTATTCCAAGTATCAATTACTCTTTCAGTAAAATAATACTTTCTATGACTGGTTTCAAACTTTTCTCCAGTTAGTTTAAGGTCATGTCTCTTTGTTCTTGATCTTGGTTCCATATAGAAAATTCTGCCCTCTTGAACCTAATCCTCCCTCTTGATGTACACTGCTCAAAAAATTAAAGGAACACTTTGAAACAACATCAGATCTCAATGTGGAAAAATATCATGCTGGATATCTATACTGATATGGACTGGGTAATGTGTTAGGAATGTAAGGAGGACCCATCGTTTGATGGAAATTAAAATGCAGTAGGCTAGTCCATTTTGCTGACATTTCATTGCAGCAACACAAAATGGTACTCAGTAGTTTGTATGGCCCCCATGTGCTTGCATGCATGCATGCCTGACGACATCGTGGCATGCTCCTAATGAGATGAATGATTGGTGTCCTGGGGTATTTCCTCCCAGATCTGGACCAGGGCATCACTGAGCACTCTTAGGTGCAACCTGGAAGTGACGGATGGACCAAAACATGATATCTCAGAGGTGTTCTATCGGATTTAGGTCAGACGAGCGTGGAGGCCATTCAATGATATTAATTCCTTCATCCTTCAGGAACTGCCTGCATACTCTTGCCACATGAGACCATGCATTGTCATGCACCAGGAGGAACCCAGGACCCACTGTACCAGCTCAGGGTTTGACAATGGCTCCAAGGATTTCATCAAGATACCTAATGGCAGTCAAGGTGCCACTGTCTAGCCTGTAGAGGTCTGTGCATCCCTCCATGGATATCCCTCCCCAGATCATCACTGACCCACCACCAAAACAGTCATGCTGAACAATGTTTCAGGCTGCATAATGTTCTCCATGGCTTCTCCAGACCCTTTTACATTTGTCACATGTGCTCGTGGTGAACCTAATTTCATCTGTGAAAAGCACAGGGCACCAGTGGTGGACCTGCCAATTCTGGTGTTCAGTGGCAAATGCCAATCAAGCTTTATGGTGCCAGGCAGTGAGCACAGGACCCACTAGAAGTTGTTGGGCTCTAGGCCACCCTGATGAAGCCTGTTTCTGATTGTTTGGTCAAAGACATTCACACCAGTGGCCTGCTGTAGGTCATTTTGTAGGGCTCTGGCAGTGCGGTTTTGAATTCCCCTGATTGTACAGTATATTTGACAAGTTAATTTTATACTCTTTTATATTTTTTATTTATTTTCTTCTTGATACAATAATGAAGAGCAATCCCGTCTTCAAACTGCAAGCAAGAATACATGAAGAACAACAATCAAAATTGTGCCTATTTAATAATCAATAGAATTTTCAGGACACATCATATGGGGTGATTAATATAATTTTAATCTTTGATTAATTTTGTAGTGAAAGCAATACACATAGTTGTGATTATTTTTATATATTTGATTACAAAATTAATATTTCTGAAACTTGGTGCATACACACTGAGCCAGCCTTGAACAGACATTATTTGTGGATAATCAATACTGTGACCAGCCTTGAACTGCTTGCCGCTATATCTTGTTTCATAGCCTATTACTTTTTCTTTGAAATGTTTTATTTCTCCTCTCTATATGTTGAAGCAGCCTTGAACTGACATGTTTGACCATTCAGATTTCTTTGTAGAAGGTTTTATAGTGGGCTATCCTTCTTAACTACCTCAACATAAAGTTTTCTTATTTGATGAATTGGCTTTGCATACATATCTGTCTCTATGAATTTGTGTACACACATGAATTCATTATCAGAATACATGATTGACTAATAGAAAAGCTGGATAATTAGAGATAGATAGATAAATAGATAGATAAATAGATAGATAAAGAAGATAGACAGCTATAATGTTTTTGCTGAGCAAGCAGAAATATGCACCTCTGCACTAGTTATCTTAATTAGATGCTTAAAGCGGAACTTCACTCAGTCAACATTGACTAGTTCTAATCCTTAGTAAACAGATAGGAGCATTAGTTAAATAAATGGGAAAGTATATAATATATATTGTTTTAAACCTTTTTACATTTCTTCAGTTACATTTCTTTTATTTCCTAGTTCCAGGCCTAGGCAAATCATGACATACATCCCAGGAGTCTTCAGGAGGAGGAAGAATTGTCTCAGCTGAGCACACCTTCCTGTCTGCATGCTTGAGCTAAGGGCAGATTCCAGGAAGTAAACGCTACATGCATCATCTCCCTTACTCAAGATGGCCATGGCCAGAAATGCTACGGGGTGTTTTTCAATAAAATTTCCCAGCAAAATAAAGCATGGAGACATAAATAGATGGGTGAGTTTGCCTTGAATTTTAAAAAGTAATTAAATGGCGTTTTTGGTTTATGGTGCTCAGATGCCGTGTAGTTCTAATTTAAGGTTCTGTACAGGTTTTGAACATTTCTCTCATCTGTACTCATATTGTTAAGTTTAAAATTTGTAGTCACAGAATTCAAACCCATGCATTTTTTATATCTTACTGTCACAGCCAAGGAAAATGAATAGCTTTGTTCATCAAACTTATAACAAAAGACATACCCTTGCCAACCCCCTGTACAAAAAAAAAATAGTTTAGTCAAAAAAACAAAGATGTGTGTTTATTGACAATAATCTACATAAGCAAACATAACCAAATGTCCTTGGTTTGTAATGGTTATATACAATACACTGTGTGTAGTTACATAGTTAGTCTGGCTGAAAAAAGACAAAAATCCATCCAGTTCAACCATTAAAAAAAAAAGTTATAATCCTATACCCACAGTTGATCCAGAGGAAGGAAAAAAAAAACAGCAAAGCATGAACCAATTTGCTCCTGCAGGGAAAAAAATTCCTTCCTGATCCCCCGAGAGGCAATTGGATATTCTCTGGATCAACTTTACCTACAAATGTTAGTATCCAGTTATATTTTGTGTATCTAAGAAAGAATCCAGGCCTTTTTTAAAGCAATCCACTGAGCTGGCCAGAACTAACTCTTGTGGGCGTCTATTCCACATTTTCACAGCTCTCACTGTAAAGAAACCTTTCTGTATTTGGAGAATAAATTTCTTTTCCTCCAGATGTAAAGAGTGCCCCCTTGTCCTCTGTGATGACCTCAGTGTGAATAGCTCTACACCGAGTTCACTATAGGAACCACTGATGTATTTATACATGTTGATCATATCCCCCCTTAATCTCCTCTTCTCAAGAAAGAATACACTCACTTCCTCTAATCTTTCCTCATAGCTGAGCTCCTCCATGCCTCTTCTCAGTTTGGTTACCCTTCTCTGTAGTTTCTCCAGTTCCCCAATGTTCTTTTTGTAAATTGGTGCCCAAAACTGAACTGCATATTCCAGATGAGGTATTACTAATGATTTGTACAGGGGTAAAATGATATCTCTCTCTGGAGTCTATACCTTTTTTAAAACAAGAGAGGATTTTGCTCGCTTTAGAAACCGCAGCTTGGCATTGCATGGCATTATTAGGCTTGTGATCTACCAGAACTCCCAAATCCTTCTTCACCATTGATTCCCCCAGTTGTACCCCCCTAGTATGGACGTAAGTACGTTATTTCACAGCACAGCTTGGTGTCATCTGCAAAGACTGAAATGGGATTTTTAATCCCAGACCCTATATTGTTTATAAATATATTAAATAGTAAGGGTCCCAACACTGAACCTTGGGGTACACCACTAACAACCCTAGACTTGCCAGAGTATTAACCACTACTCGTTGAATACGATTTTTTAGCCAGTTTTCTATCCATTTACATACAGATTTTTCCAAGCCCGTAGACTTTACCTTACACATTAGCCATGTGTGGGGAACTGTGTCTAATGCTTTTGCAAAATCCAAGTATACCACATCCACCGCCACCCCTCTGTCCAAGGTTTTGCTCACCTCCTCATAAAAAGAAATCAGATTTGTTTGACAACTTCTGTCTTTCATGAATCCATGCTGTCTGTTGCTTAAAATATTTTTTTCCAGCAAGAACTCATCTATTTGGTCTTTTATTAAACTCTCCAGTATCTTACCAACCATAGATGTTAAACTAACAGGTCTATAATTACTTGGTAAAGATTTTCACCCCTTTTTAAATATTGGCACCACATTGGCCTTACATCAATTCAGTAGTACTATGCCAGTCATTAAAGAGTCCCTAAAAATGAGAAACAATGGCTTTGAAATGACAGAGCTCAATTCTTTAAAGACCCGTGGATATATGTCATCCGGTCCAGGTGCTTTATTCACCTTTATTCTGTCTAAATATTTTTGGTTCATATGAATTGTGAGCCAATGTGGATCATCTGGAGCTGTGTCAATACCATGCTCATTATGGACAAGAGCTCCTCCAGGCTCCTTTGTATACACAGAGCTGAAGAAGGTATTTAATAAATGTGCCTTCTCTTTGTCCCCAGTCACCCACTCTAGATTATTTTGTAAAGGGCCTACATACTCGGACCGGACCTTTTTACTATTAATATATTTGAAGAATTTTTTGGGGTTGGTCCTGCTATCTTTTGCAATCTGTCGTTTGTTTTCATTTTTTGCGGCCTTTATTTCCTTTTTGCATATTCTGTTATATTCTTTGTAATGTTTAAACGACGATAGCGTTCCTTCATTTTTATAGTTAATAAAAGCTCTTTTCTTATTATCTGTAGCTTTTTTAACTTTGGCAGTAAGCCACATAGGTTTGATTTTTAGCCTTTTAACCTCCCTAGTGCTATGATTATGTCAATATTTCTGTGCTCAAAGTGTTACATTTTTTTTGCATGGAAATATGTCATTTTTGTATTGTAGGCTGTAATTTTTAGGAATAACTCACTGAAATCTGTCCGAACAAGAGTCTAGTAAACATCTCGGGTATGATAAAATTTGAAACATGAAATCATAAATTATAATATAATAAATAAACATAAAAATAATAATATAATAATAATAAATTTAATTCAATAATATAATCAAACCAAAAACACTGACATTTGAAATAGAGCGCCAAGTTCGCACATCACTGAGCTAAGTTGCAAAATCGTTTTTAATGTCTGATGACGAATTTCCCCACGAATCATTATCACTCAATTCTGCAAGTGGTTCTAATTTACTATCGCTGTTCTCTAGCTGGTCTAAAACCGCTTTTGACATAAAGGAACGCTTTGTGGACGCCATGGACTTTTTTCAGTTTCAAGGCAGAAAGAACAATAAAAAATACAGGCGGCACAGGACAAAGCACTCGGGACAAATGTATGTGAAATGGTTTGATACAGTAATGTTTTATTATGTGATTTTGTGTATTTGGTGAATGTCACTTTTAACATTTTTAAATTTCCCGCCGGTTCCGGCCCCAGTACGTCCCAACGCTTGCAGGGACCAGAACCCGGAAGACTGATGCCGGCATCGGCCGGAGGAGATGGCCGGGGACACTGCAAGGGGGAAATCGCGGGAGTGCAGGACAATGTAAGTGAAACGGAATCCCAGAGCAACACTGCAGGGTATTCCTAAGTGTAGCTTGGGGTTACCGCTTTTGGTACTCAAAGTAAACCCTGAACTACACTCGGGAATACCGCCAGGGAGGTTAAACTTGTTGTCCATGGGAATATTTTTTGCAGTGTGTTCACATACAGTCTTTTTGAATAACTCCATTTCTGTGTTGTGTTCATCGATGCCAATATTCCCTTCCAGCCTTGGAAAATTAGCTCTCTTAAAATTGAGCATTTTTATTTTTCCCGTATGTGCTCGCTGTTTACAGCTAACAAGAAATAATTTTATGGTCACTACTACCCAGATGTTCTTTTATATGAATATTTGTAATAAGCTCTGCAGTGTTTGAGATTACCAGGTCCAGCAGAGCATCATTCCTAGTAGGGCCTCTATGAACTGTACCATAAAATTGTCCTGTAGTAGGTTTAAAAATGTTTGATCTTTAACTGTTCCTGCAGTACCATTACTCAATTATTATCACTGTCCCAGCCCTTGCAGCCCCCAGCCCTTGCAGCCCTTTTCGATCTGTGCAAGGAGCTGAGTTCCACCTCCTCATTAACACTGGGAGGCCTATAACAAACTCAAATGATTACCTTTGTAGTACGCACCCCCATGTGCAGTTCCACCCATAATACTTCATCCTCATTACACTCTCCATCAAATAGGTCCTCTTTCACAGTCGCTCTGAGATCATTTCTCACATAGAGACAGACACCACCACCTTTCCTATTTACCCTGTCTCTCTGAAAGATAACATAGCCAGGAATATTAATGGCCCTGTCCTGTCATGTGAAGAATGAAGCCAAGATTCAGCAATACCAATTAAATCATAGTTCTCTTCATGCACCAAAGCTTCCAACTCACCTATTTTGCTTGGCAGACTTCTGGCATTGGTGAACAAACACTTTAATATGTTGACACCTTGTTCACACGTATTTTGCATAGGTGTAGGAGTTACCATCCTGTCTGGTTTAATTGTGTGCTATGCTGTTTCCTTGTCATTTGTCAATATTTGCCTGGAAAGACGTATGTTTTGGAGGTGTCATTGCCATAGTTTTTTATATTTCAAAGCTGTCTAAGTTGTAGCCGAACACTGGATAGACAACACTCAGAATCTTGTGCATCTGTATGTGGTGAACAATCAGCTTCTAACTTACGTTTGTTCAATTAAGCTTTGGCAATAAAACCTGGAAGCTGATTGGTTTCTATGCAGAGTTGCACCACAGATTTTGCACTCTCCGCTTTTAGTAAATAACCCACTATGTGTGCTACTGTGACTTTCACTAAAGTGAATTGTTGCCTTTCAATGTTTGATAGGGAGGTAGACAAATTGGAGAATCTGCAAGGAGATGAGGTTCAGGTATGGAAAAAGTTATGCTTCTAACATGACTTGCTTCGTGACTCCATCGGTCACTTTTTCAGATTAGACAAATTATACATTTTAGCAATTCGCAGAATAGTTAGAAGATCAAAGTGATTGTGATTAGTCTACAAAGAATACATATGTAGGAATGTGTTTGCTAAAGGCCTCACTGTGTAAGCGTTTCTGTTATTTTACAAATCCTCTTGCAGAATACTGTACTGTACTGTACCAGTCTTTAAAGTGGAGTTCCACCCAAAAGGGGAAGTTCCGCTTTAAAGATTGGTTCCCCGCTCCCCATTAAGGATTGGCGCCCTTGGGGAGTGGGGGGGAACAGGTACCCGAATTTGACAGGTACTCGCTCCCACTTCCACTGTGATCGCCTAGGCGATCAGAAACGGAAGTTCTCCTCCTACCCTCCCTCCCTGAAATCTTATGGGACATGTGACAGGTCCCAGAAGACGCCGGGGCCATTCAGGAAGCACAGCGCCACTCGCACATGTGCAGTGGGCACTCGGCTGTGAAGCCGCAAGCTGTCACAGCCAGGTGCCCACACTGAAGATGCCGGCGCCTGGAATACAGGATAGCCAGTGAAACAGGCTGCGGCGGGGGCAACGCGGGATCGTGGGACAGGTGAGTGGCTGTTTTTTAAAAGTCAGCAGCTACAGTGATGTCCTCCCAGAACATGCCCTCCCGTGCACCCCCAGCGGCATGCACCTGGTGCTCTCCATGATCCTATGGACACAGCCGATCACATGATGAGGTAACAGGCCAATCACAGTGGCCTTTTACCACGTGATCAGTTGTGTCCAATGACACAGCAGATCACCAAGTAAATACAGTTGCTGGTTATCGGCTGTACTTTCCTCATGCTGTTACAGCATGAGGAAAATACTGTCGATAACCAGCAAATGTCACAGAGCAGCTCGCCACTGATGATCCGTGCCCTCATGATCAGTGGCCAGCAGTGCCACCCAGCAGTGCCCCCCTCAGTGCCACCCATCAGTGTCCAGCAGTGTTGCCCATCAGTTCCCAGCAGTGCCGCCAGCAAATCAATGCTGTCTATCAGTGCCCATCAATGCTGCATAGCAGTGCATCATCATAAGTGCCTTCTCATCAATGCCCACCAGTGCCACCTCATCACTGCAGCCTATAAGTGCCCATCAGTGCTGCCTATCCATGCCACCTCATCAACGCACATCAGCGAAGGAGAAAAATTACCTGTATGCAAAATTTTATTTAAAAAAAATGAAAAACTTTTTCTCCAAACGTTTTGTTATTTTTTTTGTTTATAGTGCAAAAAATAAAACACCCAGTAGTGATTAAATACAACCAAAAGAAAGCTCTATTTGTGTGAAAAAAATGATAAAAATGTCATTTGGGTACAGTGTTGCATGACCACACAATTGTCATTCAAAGTGTGAGACCGCTGAAAGTTGAAAATTGGCCTGGGCAGGAAGGGGGTAAAAAATTGTTGAGTAACATTTTAAAGGGGTCTCTTGGGAGAGGTCCCTTAAAGGCTTCTTTAAAAAAAAATAGTTAATACAATTAGTTTAAGTTCACCTTTAAAAAATAAATAAACACATGCACATATCTTTGCAAGGTAAATTGTGCATTTATTTTTTTCTGGACCCTGCAGAGCATTGCACCTATGATCAGCAGATCATGAGTGCAATGTCAGGCTCCTGTAGATTCTCAGTGTAGCTATCTTCCCATACCTCCCATATAGGCAGACAGTAACTGGAGAGCAGGAAGATCCATTAACCACAAGAGCGCACACCAGCACTCTTGCAGTTCATTGAGAGCTACAAACCATCTGCCAGTAGTTGTAGTGCATTCATACACAGAACTCTGTGAATGAATGACACAGCCATATGGGTGTAGCCCCACATGTGTGTAGTCACATATGTGAATGGGAAAAGCATCCAAGAGAAAGTATGTCACCAGAACACGGATCTCCAGAACGGGTAAAAATCTTTCATCAGCAATCACATCATTATAACAGAAGTAATGTTTCGGAGCCTTACAGGACCTCTTTATCAGGCGTGTGATTTGCTTAGAACATCTATTTCCAGCCTGTGCTCTCTGCAGCAACCATTTATAGTCACAGCCATTTTGCATGAATGTGTGTGTTGGGTATAATTTGAAGCTGCGAAAGAGAATCGCATTAAAAAGAAATGGCCACTCAGAAAGAATTTGGTTCTGGATAGAAAAACACGGCACATGAACCACTTGTTGGCTCGACATAAATATTGCTTCACACAAAACAGAGACTGATTAATAATTTTTTTTAAAGTGATGAACAAGAAAGGTGAAGGTGTTTGTTATTTGAGACAGATGTTTCCAAGAATAACTGATTCAAAGATTAAGGAAGGGATTTTTGTTGGTCCACAGACCAGATACGTCAAGCGGTATTGGGGGTCAGAGAAAATCTCCTGGAAAGCATTCAAAGTTGTTGAGAAATTTCTTTGCAACTTTACAGCACCAAACAACATTCAGCTGCTTCTTGCAGAATACAAGACCATGATGTGCAATATGTCACTGAAGGTTAATTTTCTGCATCTTTTCCAAAAATGCAGGTGCAATCAATGATTAAACTAGTCAAAGGTTTCACCACGACATTGCCACAATGGAGAAATAGAGTCATGGCAATGGGAATTCATCAATGCCTGCTGACTATTGTTGGACACTGCAGTGAGATGCACCAGAGTATAATTGAAAATCAGCAGTAAACACTTTAAACTGTTAAACTAATGCAGAATGTCATATTTTTCAATATATATCATAATCATTGTTTTAACAATTTTCCATCAAATGTTAAAGGCTAAGTTCACCTTTAAAAAAAATAATAAACGCACATCTTTTTACAAGTGAAAAAATGTGCATATATATATATATATATATATATATATATATATAATTTTTTTTTTTTTTTTAGGAGGATGGAAAGCATTGAACCCACGATCAATAGATCGTGGGTACAATGCCAGGCTCCTGCAGACTGTCAATGTAGTTGTCTGCCTGTACCTTGCATAGGCAAACAGTTATTGCATGGCAGGAGGAATCAATGAACTACCTATAGAGCTCATCAGGGCCCTGGTAGTTCATTGAGAACTACAAGGCTTCAGCCGCAATGGCTGATGGTAGTTATAGTTCTCCTATTCAACAAACTTTGTGAATGCATGATGTGGCAAGATGAGTGGAACCCCAAAAGGCCACTTTTTTAAAAGTTGCTCATTTAGTAACAATCGGGTGCGCTCTGTGATCCCTGTGTCATTCAGACACAGCTGATCACAGATCGAGCTAAAGGGCAAATCACAGCGGCACTTTGCCTTGTGATCAGTTGTGTCCAATCACAGCTGATCACACTATAAACAGGATTTTGCTGGTTATCAGCAGTCCTCATACTGACAGCATGTGAGGAGAGGGGATAAGCAGCAATCTACACAGGGAACAGCTACTCTGATAAACAGGGCGCTGATCATCAGTGCCCTGATTATCAGTGCAGCCCCATCAGTGCTGCCTTTCAGTGCCCATCAGTGATGCCTCTCACTATCCATCAGTGCTGCCCATTAGTGCTGCTTTTTAACGCCCATCAGTGATGCCTGTCAATACCCATCAGTGCCTCCCCATCAGTGCCACCTATCCGTGCTGCATATCCGTGAAGCCTCATCAGTGCCTTTTCATCAGTGCCCAACAGTGCCGCCTCATCAGTGCCCATCAGTGCTGCCTTTCAGTGCCCATCAGTGATGCCTCTCACTATGCATCAGTGATGCCCATTAGTGCTGCCTATCAATTCCCATAAGTGCATCCCCATCAGTGCTACCTATCAATGCCGTCTATCAGTGCCCATCATTGCTGCATATCAGTGAAGCCTCATCAGTGCCTTCTCATCAGTGCCCATCAGTGCTGCCTCATTAGTGCCCATCAGTGCAGCCTATCAGTGCCTATCGGTGCAGACTCATCAGCGCACATCAGTGAAGGAGAAAAATTACTTATTTACAAAATTTTATAACAGAAACTATGTCAAAAAAAGTTTTTCAACATTTTTGCCTTTTTTTAGTTTGTTTAGCAAAAAATAAAAAAGTGGGGCTTAAATACCACCAAAAGAAAGCTCTGTCTCAAAAAATGAAACAAAGTTTGTTCGGGTACAGTGTTGTATGATCGCACAATTGTCATTCAAAGTGCGACAGCACTGAAAACTTAAAATTGACCTGGGCAGGAAGGGGTGAAAGTGCCTATTAGGAAGTTGGTTAATAGCCCAAACATTCAGTATACTGTTATCAACTTTATATTTACATGAGACGATAGTAAAAAGCAGATAATGCACCAGTGTTTTGGCAACTGAGACCAAACATGAGTTAATAGAACATGGGGCTGATTTGCAGACAAGGGAATAATTAGGGTGGAGAAAACTGTTTTTACAACTTTCTCAGGATTTTGGCATTGCTGAACTGGGCTCCATAGTTTGAAGATTTCTTTGTGCTTTGGGAGGGAAGAAATCTCCAACCCAGTGTCCGGGTCTTTCTGAAGACCACAGGGTGTGTGTGTCAAGGTTCATAAAACCTTTATACAATAATAATAGGCTTGGGCATACGTAGCACAGAACTCCTGCCAGGAGACAGGTGTGGGCTCCAGCCAGGGGACAGCAGATCCTAGCACAGGAGTTAGGAAAGCTCCACCCAGGAACAGGAGGTTCCCTGTCTAGGAGGGGTAGTGTGTGTGAGTGTCCAGATCCGTCAAGTCTGGCAGACATGCCCAGCCAGACATCAGACAAAGACAGTGTGGGTCACTATAATGTGCTGTGGAACAGTGGCCCACAGCACCACACAGCCCCTTTCATTAACCACTTGCCCTCCAGAGGATTTACCACCCTTCAAGACCAGGCCATTTTTTGCGTTGTGGCGCTGCGTTACTTTAACGAACAATTGCGTGGTTATGCAACACTGCACCCAAATTGAATTTACATCCTTTTTTTTATCACAAATAGAGTTTTCTTTCAGTGGTATTTGATCTCCTGTTTTTAATTTTTTGCACAATAAAAAAAAAGCCTGACAATTTTGAGAAAAACACAATATTTTTTACATTTTGCTATTAAACATGTCCAGTAAAAAATTTAACAAAATCTAATTTTGACAGAAATTTAGACCAAACTCTATTCTGTCATGTCTTTGCTAAACAAAAATCACAATATGTGTAAATTAATTGTTTATCATGAAAGTTATATCATTTACAAATGGCGGTATATATACTGTGCTTTTTTATTTTATTTTTTTATTTTTACTAGTAATGGTGGCAATCAGTGACTTATACCGGGGCTGTGGGACTGCAGCGGATATTCTGACACTGGGGGGAATTGACTTGGTGTTACTGGAATCCCCAGTTATTATTATTATTATACAGGATTTATATAGCGCCAACAGTTTGCTCAGCGCTTACAATATAACGGGAGACAATACAGCAACAATACAGTTCAATACAAGAGGGATAGGAGGGCCTTGCTCCTTACAGCTTACAATCTAGGAGGGAGGGGCTAGTGGTACAAAAGGTTGTAACTGTGGGGGATGGATTGGTTGTAAGAGTAGAAGATTCCATTATTAGCTGAGGGCAGGATAGGCTTCCCTGAAGAGATAGGTTTTCAGAGATCGCCTAAAAGTGAGCAGAGTAGGCGATAGTCTGATAAATTGGGGTAGAGAGTTCCAGAGGATGGGGTAAGCTCTGAAAAAGTCCTGGAGATGAGCATGGGAGGAGGAGACAAGGGAGCCAATAAAATCAGTGCTAATAAAAAGCACTGACACTGTACTAATGGCACTAGGCAGGAAAGGGTTAATGTGTGGGGCGATCAAAGGGTTAACACGGTGCTGTGTGCTGTTTTACTAGGGGCTGTGTCTGTGTTCTTCACTGTAAGCATACTGCTTTGCATGGCTGTCCTATGCATAGCCATGCAAAGCAGTGTGCAGGAGCTGACAGGGGAGAGAACGGTTTTGTTTTTCTTTGTTTACAAACAGTTCTTCCCCCCCCATCGGAAATGCTCTGCAATCATTGGGCGCTGGTGAGTAATCACTGGCCGGGACCAGGTGATTGACAGCCAAGGCTGCGAATGGCGCACCCCCTACCCAAAAATGTAAAATCACGTATACATACGTGATTTTGTGCACGGCTGCCGCCCTGTAGCAGTATGTCTGCTATGGGGCAGCGCTAAAGCAGTTAAAAGGGTATTCAATAAACAGACGAGGCTTTCTTCTGAAAAGAAGCTAGCAACTGGCATATCTTCATAGTAAATAGGAAGAAAATCCTTACAGAAAAGGGGCTCTTCCCTTATTAGTAAACGCAGTGGATGGGCAACATTTAACGCTTATTAACCTACCTAGCAGTCTGATTATGTCCATATTTCTGTGCTTAAAGCGGTACATTTTTTTGCATGGAAATATGTCATTTTTTTATTTGTAGGCCTGTAATTTGTAGGAATAACTCACTGAAATCTGTCCAAACAAGAGTCTAGTAAACATCCCGGGTATGATAAAACTTGAAACATGAAATCATAAATTATAATTTAATAAATAATCATAAAAAATAATAATAATAATAAATTTAATTCAATAATATAATCAAACCAAAAACACTGAAATTTGAAATATAGCGCCAAGTTCGCATATCACTGAGCAAAGTCGCAGAATCGTTTTCAGTGTCTAAAACCGCTTTTGACCTAAAGGGACGCTTTTTGGACGCGATGGATATTTCTCAGTTTCAAGGCAGAAAGAACAGTAAAATGTAGGCAGGGCACAGGACAAAGCACTAGGGACAAAATGTATGTGAAATGGTTTGATACAGTAATGTTATACTATGTGATTTTAGTGATTTTAGTGAATGTCACTTTTTGTCATTTTCAAATTTCCCGCCGTTCCATCCCTGTACATCCTGACGTCGCAGGGAACAGAACCTAGATGACAGATGCCGGCATCCGTCGGATTACATTGCCAGGGACACTGCAGGAGGGACATCGCGGGAGCGAAGGACAAGGTAAGTTACCGAGGGATCCCGGAGCAGCACCGCATGGTAAGCCCGAGTGTAGCTCGGGGTTACTGCTTGTGGTACTGAAACTTTACCCCGAGCTACACTAATTAATACAGTAGGGGAACATTCTAGAAGGTCGGTAGGGTTTTTAGTCCCCCCATTGGTGTGAGGTGGAGAAAAAACAGTTAAAGTTTCAAGGTCCCCTATTATATACTAATATAAAGGGGAAGCTTCTAGAAAATGGGAGTTTTTAGCCCCCCACTACACCTGGACATTCCTGGAAGGAAAATTGACCAATCGGTGGAAGAATTTGAGAGAGGAGAGGGCTATAAAAGGGGGGTTCCAATAACAAAAAAAGCAGAAACCTGGGAGGCAACTCTGTCGTGCTCTTCTTCCATCCACCCCTTTTTGTTGTGGCCAAAATTTACTATTGATAAGTCACATTTTCAATGGTGGAAGATTACGAAGGTATGTTTATTTGAAACAAGCTGGATGATTATTTAAGTATACTTGATAAGTGTTGTGTTAATATGTACAGCTTGAGTCGTAGTGACTAAGCTGGTGTTGAGTAATATTAATGTAAGAAAAAATGTTTTAAGATGTATTAGTACGCTAATATGTACAAATAAAGAGTTATTATAAAACATGATATTTACATTTATACCAATAATAAAATGGCCACGGCCAAGTTAGTACCAAAAAAATAAAAGTTGTGGTCTTCTATTGTTAAAGAATAAATAATACTGCCTGCAGTCTCATACACTTCTAGTGATTTGCCTTCACACTCTGCGATCACAAGTAGAAAATCAAGGTAAAAAGCTAGGGAAAAAAAACAATGCTGCCTTTGCATCAAAGGACTGGTAAGCTAAATACATTTTTTGTGTGGAATTAGATTCATTTTAAGAGGTCCTTTTACTATGCCCTGCATTGGCGTTTAACATATTCACTTTAATCCCTTCCCACCCAGCCCAACATCCCTTTAAAAAGTTCTCAGATCCAAGAGGGTGGGAAGGATCATGTACCCACTGTGATTGGCTGTCATACTGGTCACATGATTAGGAGCCTGCTTCGCCAGCTACAGACCGTTAGTGGGGACTAATGCAGGCCATACATGGGTCGATTTTCGAACGAATTTTCTTTAGAAAATCGGAAATGTTGTGCATTTTGTAATCCAATGGTGCCACCATTGATTTCGAAATTTGACCAACCAGCCTTTAGTTTCACCTAATGTTGCTAAAGAAAAGAAATTTCATGGTCAAGAATTTTCTTTTCTTTTTAGGTCGCAGCTCTCGCTCATTTGTTTTTGTTTATATGTCTTGCACGATTCTCCCATCATTGATTAGAAATTTGTTTTTTGAAAAAAAGTCCAACATGCCCGATCACTCAAATTCCATGGTCACACGAAAATCGGCCATTTCTGTGACCCACTAATGGTGTGAAAATTCTTAGCAAAGGTTTTCGAAAGACAATTTTTGTATGGCCAGCTTAAGAGTTATCTTTGACACCTTGTTCTCTGTGCTCTCAGAACAGAAACATCAGTCACTCAGCAAAGCATATGTGCAGTGTCTGGGCTTTTGGTACCACACATACAGTATGTGTTACCTGGGCAGCAACATTTTAAGCTGATCCCTTTCCAATATATGAGTAAAGCTCATGTAGACTGGAGATATATCAATCTAAGTGAAATGAAGATAGTTGTAGCTATTCTCACGTACCTGATAGGAGACTGAATTGACGAGGTCGGCCGCACTTGTTTCACTAGCCCTGACCCCGCTGAGGTTGGAACAGAGGGAGTCTAGGGGCCAGGGGGACAAGAGCGCCTGAGGTGGTTGCTTGTGGCTCTTGCAGATGATGGCCTGAGAAGGCAGTGTAGCCTCTGATTTGAGTATTGTAATAGTAGACAGAGCAGGTTCTGCATAATGCCTGATGTGCAGCAGAGCAGGTAGGTAGCCAGGACACAGGACAGGAGCAGGGTCAAAGGAAGCCAAGGTCACCAACAGTCGGGCAGCAAGGTACAGAATCAGTAGGAGAAGCCAAAGTCAGGAGCAGAGCCGAAGTCAGGAACCAGGAGCAGGAGAGCAATCAGAGTCGGGTCAGGAACAAGCCGGGTCAGCACCAAAGGAATCACACAGGAACAGTAGGACACAGGGGAAAGCTGAAGACCAGTCAGCAGTGAATCATCATTGAGGTGCTCCTTAAATAGCCCGTCCAGAGCCGACAGGCGTGCCTGGGTCCTAGTGCCTGCCACTTCCTTCATTGGTGACAGGCGCGCCTGGGTCCTAGTGCCCGCCTCCCTGTATGTCTTGTCGGGATCCTGCGCCTGTGCAGATCTTCTTGTTCCCTGACAGCTATTTTTATTGGCTTTCTGGTCACCCTTATAACTAATGAATTGGTGTTTTTTGTTTTTTTATTTTCATTTTCTTTTCCTGAACCACTTGACTGAATGAAGGTTACCGGTATACAACAAGAAAAGCATACAGATGCGTTCATGCACAAAAAACACAGAACAAAACTCGCATGCAGTTATAAAGTAGGAATACGATTTCATATAAGAATATGTCAGGTTATTTTGGCAAGTTTGGCTCTGTCGGTGTATGTATGAACACATTCTCTTTTATTCCATTCCACAGGAAAGTTGGCAAAAGAATGACAAAATTCATGTCATAGTGTTTCTGTATTGTCAGCATTAACCTTTCCCATGGTTATTTGTTCTGTGTAATGTTACACTTGTCTTGCTGCAACACATGAATAGCCGAGCCAATTTTGTGATGCAAATTAATTCAGTTGGATTGTAAATTGTGTGAAGGAGCAGTGGTTTCTTCAACAACCTGCCTGCGTGCATCCAGCTGATTTCTCCTATTCACACTAAAGTGCACGGTTTTCTTGTTGAACCTGAAAGTACATTCAGAAAACCTTTATTTTGCAGAGGTTTTTACATTATTATTTATTTATTCAGTGTCATACAATACTTCACTAACAAAACATTCTGCTCTGCAATCATAAATAAAAATACCCGTGGACATATTTATATTTATTGAGGTCATAAACGAAGCTTGTATTTGAATGTGGTGAGAAATTGAGTGATAATAAGTAGCTATAAGGGGCTTGTTCCTGGTGTCATTTTTTATGAAGTGAATTGTTACTTCTCGGTTACATGGCGGGCTGTCGCTTGTCTAAGATTTAAAAGTGCTTTTTTTAACAAATCTATCCTTTTTTGAAACAAAATATTAAAGATATGTAAATCATATATTGTATAGTCCTGTTTTTATTGAGAAACACTGGAAATATGCAGCCCTCTATACCAGTCTTTCTCAATCAGGATCTCCAGAGGTTGCTAGCAGTTGATTGAGAAAAGTATGCCTCTCAAATAGGTTGCCAGTGATCTTTTTATCTATCTGTAAGAAGGTATCTCTTCCCAATGACCACCAATGCATGGAGCATCATCTTACCAACCACCAACATAAACAGCATTCTTCCCACTAACCACCAATGTAAGGTTTATTCTTCCTACCGACCATCATGGTAAGGAGCATTCTTACCATGGAACACCACTGTGAGGAGCAATATTCCCACTCACCACCAGTTTTAGGGGGCCTTTTCCCACTAACCACCAATGTAAGGCTTATTCTTCCTACCGACCACTATGGTAAGGAGCATTCTTGCCACTAAACCCCACTGCGAGGAGCAATATTCCCACTCATCACCAGTTTTAGGGGGCCTTCTCCCACTAACCACCAATGTAAGGCTTATTCTTCCTACCGACCACCATGGTAAGGAGCATTCTTGCCACTGAACACCACTGTGAGGAGCAATATTCCACTCACCACCAGTTTTAGGGGGCCTTCTCCCACTGACACTCAATGTAAGGAGCATTCTTGCTACTCACCACCTTGTAAAGAGCTTTATTCAAAATTACCATCCATTTAAGGGGTCTTTCTCCCACTGACCTCAAATCTAAGGTGAATTATTTCCCCTTGCCACCAATGAAGAGCATTATTCCTATTTACCACAACTACAAGGGGCATTCTTCTCCCTCAGCACCAGTTTAAGAGGTCCTTCCCCCACTGACCTTAAACTTAAAGTGGATTTTCGCCCTTACCATCACAGGAGCATTCTTGAAACTTACAACCAGTTAAAAGGGTTCTTCTCCCACAACCCCCATTGCTAGGTGCATTCTTCTTCCTCACCTCCAAAGTAAGGAATGTTTTTCCCACTGACCATCAACATGAGCAGCTTTTTTCCCATTGACCACCAACCTAAGAAGCATTCTTCCCACTGATGATAAACATAAGTAACTGTCTTCCCATCGACCACCAATGTAAGAAGCATTCTTACATTCACCACCAGTTTAAGTGGTCCTTCTCCCCCATATTATCACTGTCAGGAGGGGCTACATTCACTACCAATGTAAATGAACATTTTGCTGGCCATTAATGTGAGGGATCACTACAATTTTCTTAGTTTACCTTTTTTCCCTACTATTGTTATTTGTTTTCAATTTATTGTTATTAATTAAATTGATTGTTCTTTATTCTTATATCCACAACGTACTGCCCATGCTCATGTCCTCTGAGCTGTATATATAATTACTATCAGGGGTTCCCTGAGACCTGATAGTTGTTCCATAGGTTCTACTGTGGTTAAAAAAAGGATGAGAAAGGATGCCTTATATGCATCCTGCAATGGGAATAAGGCCAAGAAAGCTAGATATTAACCTCTTCCCGACCACCCTATAGCAGATATACTGCTACAGGGTGGCACGGGTGCGCAAAATCACATATATACATATGTATATATATGCATTCACGGCGGCGGCCATCAATCAGCCCAGTGATTGCCGAGCATCTCCAATGGGGAGGAGAACTGTTTGTAAACAAAACAGTTCTCCTCCCTGTCAGCTCATGCACACTGCTTTGGATGGCTGTGCACAGTGTCCCCCAGTCTCAGAATGCCCCCCTGCATTCCCGCAGTCCCGCTATAAGTCGCTGACCACCGCTATTACTAGTAAACATAAAACATAACAAAAAAAGTTCAGTATCTATACCGCCATTTGTAACATATTATGATACAGGATATATATAGCGCCAACAGTTTGCTCAGCTCTTTACAATATAACAGGAGACAATACAGGAACAATACAGTTCAATACAAGAGGGTTAGGAGCAGGGGTGGACTGACAAATCATGGGGCCCCCAATAAGGGATCATGGGGCCCCTGTGTCCTTGCCCAAACTCAAAAAAGCCTATGAAAAAGGTACCAGGGGCACCTCATGGGGCCCCATACTGACCCCGGGCCCTCGGGCAGTGCCCAAGTTTCCAAATGGTCAGTCCGCCCCTGGTTAGGAGGGCCCTGCTCCTTGGAGTTTACAATCTAAGAGATTATATATGCTATAACTTTCATATAAACCAATTAATTTACACGTATTGGGATTTTTTTAGCAAAGACATGTAGCAGAATAGATTTTGGCTGAAATTTGATTTTTAATTTTTTTTTACATGTTTAATAGCAAAAAGTGAAAAATATTGTTTTTTTCTCAAAATTGTCGGTTGTCTTTTTTTTTATAGCACAAAAAATAAAAACCGCACATGCAATCAAATACCACCAAAAGAAAACTCAATTCGTGGGAAAAAAGGACATAAATTTTATTTGGGTGTAGCATTGCAGGACCGCGCAATTGTCAGTTAAAGTAATGCAGTGCTGTAACGCAAAAAAAGGGCCTGGTCAGGAAGGGGGTAAATCCTCAGGAGGGCAAGTGGTTAACTACCAGAATTTTTATCTGTGCTCCAAGTGGACAAAATAAGTGCGAGGTGCTGTGGGAGTGTAAACTGTT
The DNA here is from genome assembly GCF_062004578.1 of Staurois parvus. NCBI lineage: Eukaryota > Metazoa > Chordata > Amphibia > Anura > Ranidae > Staurois > Staurois parvus. Next base: position 1,739,466 of record NW_028318513.1, on the reverse strand, counting down.
AAATCATAAAATAATGGAGAAACAAAAAATTTTGTGTTTTTTTTTTTATTCCCCTACGCATAAATGATATTCAAAGTGAACATAGCTTTACTTTATTTACTAAACTAGGCACCTTTAGTAACCCCCACCAGTATCTCTTGCAACAATACAGGCAGCATCTTCAGTATGTATAAATAGTATAAAAGCTATCTATCTCAGACTGTCAGCCACAGGGGTCAAGGATTTGCTATGAAACTGGAGGCCTTCCCTCTGGAGAAAAGCTTCACTGAAATAAATGTTTGGTAAAGTGTTAAGATTCCATAACTGGAAAGTTGATGCAACCTATAAAAAAATATTTTGACCACATAGCCATTCTACTACTAATGCATTAGTTTAGCAGAAACTGTACAGATACATTAAATTAGAAGTTCCTATTAAAAAAGAATATTGGAATATACTGTATATATTAAATATTAGAAATTTGATTAGTATATTGCAGCTTACCAATCATTAGATGTGGTAGCTGCATTAGTTTTCTTTTTTTAGTCTTTTTTACCCTCTATTTTCATCTGGTGATCTGGTCAGTAACACATCTCCGGTTTTAGAGTGCCCTCACTCTGGATAACTGAACACAGTGGGCAACTTTGGACAGAAGCACTGTAAAACTGGAGGAGGAGAGTGTTAAATGTAATAGCAGATTTAGATACACTAAAAAAATTAAAGCCAAACTCTGGCAAATACTTTGTAAGTCATTAGAGCAAACTGTTTTTTTTTACTTTTGGGATAAAGAGTTTACATAAATAAATATAAGCTGATTATTGTAAGCACTCCTGCCAGTGTTAAATGGTTTGTCTCATCTCTGTAACTGATACATTCTGCTGGAGAGCTTATCCTTTTGAAAAACAACAGATTTACTGGCTGGATCACCAGATGGAAGTAGAAGAAAGCCTAAAAAATGAAAAGGTTCAATCATGCTTTGGAAGTTCTGTGAACAATTTGAGAATGGTTGGTGACTACTGTCTTGGTAATTATTCATACTTTTCTTTAAATGACTGTGCTGCTATATATTACATTGTAGCTACATAGCCAGAGAGAAAAGCAGTGCCTTGAAATGAGTCCAGTTTTTAAGACTTTATTCACTTTCCAAAAATGTTTTGTTGTGGAAGAGCCATTTGTTTTGCATGCCGTCCAGAGGATTTACCCCCTTCCTGACCAGGCTGTTTTTTGTATTACAGCACTGATTTATTTTAACTGACAATTGCGCGGTAATACAACGCTGCCTCCAAATGAAATTTACGTCCTTTTTTCCCACTAATTGAGCTTTCTTTCAATGGTATTTGATCACCTGTGCATTTTTTCTTTTTTGCACTATAAAAAAAAAAAAAAGACCAACAATTTTGAGAAAAAAACAATATTTTTTACTTTTTGCTATTAAACATGTCCAGTAAAAAAATTTCAAAAATCAAATTTCAGCATAAATTTAGGCCAAAATGTATTCTGCGACATGTCTTTGCAAAAAAAAAAAAATCCCAATACGTGTAAATTAATTGGTTTACGTGAAATTTATAGCATTTACAAATGGCGGTATATATACTGGGATTTTTTTTTTTTTACTAGTAATGGCGGCCGATCAGTGACTTATAGCAGGACTGAGGGACTGCAGCGGGCATTCTGAAACTGGGGGGAATTGACTAGGTGTCATTGACATCCCCAGTGACACCAATACAATAATCAGTGCTAAAATAAAATACTGACACTATACTAATGGCACTGGGCAGGAAGGGGTTAACATGAGGGGTGATGAAAGGGTTAACTGTATGCTGTGTGCTGTTTTACTATGTGCTGTGTCTCTGTGCTTCACTATGAGCACACTGCTTTGGATGGCTGTGCTGTGAGCAGCCATTCAAAGCAGTGTGCACGAGTTGACAGGGAGGAGTATGTCTAGCTGTCACTAGATATACTCCACTAGACATACTTCACACATGGGAGGAAATCTATGCATCACATCCACCTTGGACCCTATAAAAGGCCACTTTTGCCACTATTACACAGATTTTGGTATCTAGCTCTATTCTGGGAGAAACCACATATACTGTGCCTGGTGCTGACCCCCTGGAAGGTTGTTTTCTGAAAAACAAAACTAAGCTGAGAACATTCAGCTTGAACACTATTACATTGCTATGTAGTTTATGGTGAGTTAAATGTCTGTAATTACTTTAGATACTTACTTCAAAAATAGTTTTTCAAACTATATAGCCTATATATCTAATATATTTTTTTTATTGTTGTTGTAGACTATATAATATACATTATGGGGAAATATATATCCACCCTGATTTTTCCCCCTAATTTATGCGTCAACAAAAGGACACACATTACTATGACTTTTACAGTCCCACAAATATATATATTTGATGTCTTGCTGTATCTTTAAGATATCATTATATATAGCATTATACATATATATATTTTGTTATGACAACACTTGTGATGCGGCACCTGTGGTCCCTACACGTCATTTGATGGCCTCAGCTATGGAAGCAATTTGCCTTCTAAACACAGTGAATCAATTTTTTTTAACTATCTTTGGTGGTTATGTAAGTCATGTATTCCATATGGCTAATTTATTGCCATTTAACTGTAAGGATATGCATTGATTATTGATTATTGATAATAAAGATTGTTATAGAGTGGTATCCTTTCCTTGAGGAAGAATCTGTATTAATCTATTTGAAACACGTTGGATCTCAGACTGAATATATCTGCAGTTAAAACAGAGGTTGCAAGATGGAAATCAGCTCTTGAGGGATACCACTGGATACGTATTGCATAAACCACAAATTTGTGTAGTGAATGTTTTGTCATAAACTGTTGCTGTTGATATTGGTCAGTATGCACTGCCTACCTGATATACATGAATGTGTCAAACCAAAACATTTGTAGATATTTCAAGGTTGCCTTTATAATCCCACAAAATGTAAGTAAAAATTCTCTTTATATGTTTTTTCAAATAACATCCAACATCTACAAAAAATTGCATAGAAAAACGAAACTTTTTTTTTTTAAATTTGCATAGAAGAGGGACTGTAGGTTTCCCATTGGGAAGATTTTCCTTCACTTTCTGCTAAGTAGACACAGCAGGAAGTTATAGGAAATATCTGTCAAGTGAAAGTAGTCACCTCTTAGACAGCTGTCACTAGAACAAATATATCTATTCGAAGGTTTCCCTTTTATTCCTATTCTGATGATAGATAAAAAAAATATTTTTTTTCCTTAATTTTAGCTATGGGGCAGTGGTCATCAGGACAAATAAAAAATGAATCTCCCAAACAGGGATGCAGAAAGCAATAAAAACCTGACAGAGTTGACCCTTGTCAAAAGTATCTAAAACTTTAGATACACTTTAACCATTTTCCCGCCGCCCTGCATAGCAGAGCCATACAAAGCAGTGTGTTTACAGTGTAAAGCACACACAGCACATAGTAAAACAGCCCACAGCACACAGTTAACCCTTTGATCGCCCAAGATGTTAACCCCTTCCTGCCCAGCGTCATTAGTACAGTGTCAGTGATTTTTATTAGCACTGATCACTGTATTGGTGTCACTGGGGATGTCAGTGACAGTTAGTCAGTTCCCCCCCAGTTTCAGAATGCCTGTCACAGTCCTGCTATAAGTCACTGATCATCGCCATTACTAGTATAAATTAAAAAAAAAATCTATACTGCCATTTATAAATGCTGCAAATTTTACATAAGCCAATTAATTTACATGTATTGTGATTATTTTTTTTTTTAGCAAAGACATGTAGCAGAATACATTTTGGCTTAAATTTATGATGAAATTTGATTTTTTTATTTTTTTTTACTGGACGTGTTTAATAGTAAAAAATCAAAAATATTGTTTTTTTCTCAAAATTGGCGGTCTTTTTTTTTTTTATAGCTCAAAAAATAAGAAAAGCAGAGGCGATCAAATACCACTGAAAGACATCTCTATTTGTGGGGAAAAAGAACATAAATTTCATTTGGGTGCAGCATTGCATGTCCACGCAATTGTCAGTTAAAGTAAACCGGCGCCATATCGCAAAAAATGGTCTGGTCAGGAAGGAGGGTAAATCCTCTGGAGGGCAAGTGGTTGACAGTAGCTCATGCAGAATATGTTTTGCAAGCAACCAAGTTACAATGCAAGGAAGCCATGCACATCTGTCACATGTCCTCACCTATGTGCCTGTTAGCAAAAGAGATTCGTTTCAAGTTGAAAAGCTGAGCTATTTTTTTTTTTCCTTTTATGACACACACGCACACACACACTTCTACAAGCAGTAACACACCCAGCAATATAAAATGTTTCCTTCCTGAATTGATTTTTTTGGTATGTTTGGGTGCAACTTGAAACCCCCAGGCTGACTATTTTTGGAAGGCCACTTGGTCATGCATACATTATTTCTTAGGGTAGTCACTTTTATTTCCATAAAATGAAGCCAAAAATATTATGTATAATTGTGAAATGAATGAACATGCATTCTTGGGTTGTAGTATATTGTGTGCCCAAGCCTCAGCCTAATTCCTCATTATGTTGTAGGCTGTTTCTTTGTGATTATATAAATTGCGTGAGTTTAATTCTTTTTTTTTTAAGTGGCTACAATATGTCTGGGCCCAGTGAAACAGTCTAAAGGTGTCCATAGATGTTTCAGCGGGGACCAATTGAATTTCAATTATTGTGTGTCTTTTTTTCATGGATGTCAAACATTAAATCAACTTCTGTTGAATGGACAAATTGGGAAAACATTTGTTGATCGGTAGCTACAAATGCTGATCAATGTATTCTGATAATCCCATTTTCGGAATACAATTTCCCAGTGGGAGGAGGTTCCTCCATTCACCTCCCTTGTGAGGATGGAGGAAACTACTCATTTATGGGCAATCTAAGGGTTGCCATACACAGACCAAAATTCAGCTGGTTCAGCAGGGACTGGCTGAATTTCGATCAATGTATGTGCAGAATGGTTGTACACAAGTCGATCTATTGGTTGCCTTGTGTACAACCAGCCTATCAGTATTTTCCCGAAGGATCAATGCCACCAGCGGCAGAGGGGAAGGTTCCCAGCTGTCAGAATGCAATACCACAGTAGGAAGGATTCCCCCATCCTCCTTGAATGTGTGGATGGGGCAATCTGCTTTTTTTCTATTTTTTTTTTTTTTTTGTTCAACCCACTGGTTGAATCGAAAAAATGAATCATGTATGGTCAGCTTGACTCTCTCTACCTGTTGACAGCAGGTGGAAGATAGATTTTTATGAGAAAATAGTGTTTCTGGAACACTGTTTTGTCAGGTGACCACTGTCAAATGACTGCAATAACCAGCTCAGTTTTTACCTACCAGGCCTACTTCAACCATGACCTGGTGAAAGAAAATGAGCATTTTTGGCCTCAATAGTAGGTCCTGTGAGTATTTATAATCCTATGGGGATATGAGCACTTTGTGGGTTTCCACATTTTATTGAGTAGCATAGCCAGACTCAGAATGGATAGCGTATTTGCATTTTCAGTAGCTATGTCTAGAAAATTACATACTTGAAATTAAAGACTATTCATGTTCATATTATTTAAAAAAAATGACTTACAAGCCAGGAGGTTTAGTTCTAGTCCTTTCAAAAGTTTTAAAATTTCAAATATCCATGTAAAAGTAAACAGAAATATATCAAGTTAAAAAATTAAAAGATACAGGCAAGCTTGAAAAATAGTGTGCCATTTACTAATTAGAAATAATGGGTAGAAAGTAAATGCTGTTGCAAAATGCTGCATGCAACAAAATGGATACCTAAAGGGGGAAAGCATCTTAACTGCCAGCAGTACTCAAGATTAATACAGTATCAATTGTGGTTATCTCTAATCTGACAAGCAATAAGAACAGCTCCCCTGCACCCCCCAAGAAGAAAATGCTTAACTTTAGAAGCATTCTTGATCATATAGTATAGATTGAGAAAATGCTAAGGCTGAAGTTAAAAGGAGCTAGAGCTCCAATCCCAAACTATACAGAGAAAGCTGTGTATTGGACAGCATTCATTGTGATCATCTGTGGCAAATTAGGATGAAGTAATTGAAAAACAAGGTCATTTGTAAAAAGCTGTCTATGCTCCCATACCTCACAGCTCTGCTTGCAAATGTCACAATTCTTACTTGACACTGGCACACATACAGTACTACTTCCACATTTAGAATATTAACTGGTTATACAATCTCCCTGTGAGATAATGAGGGCCTCTTACTGCCTGTTGTGCTCATTGCTCTCTTGCAATTTAAATATAACCCTGATAGTCACTAACAAATCTTCAAACTGGAACCATGTATTCATTTAATTGAGCCATCCATGGCTAGCTGTAAACCTAAGTTGACCCAGTAATTATGCATGGTGATTGCCAAGTCTATGGCGAAACAGCAGACACCTTCAGTGATCCTCAAAGTTAACAGGCTATGTGCACTAGACTATCCGTAAAACAGCATTAAATCCCAAAAACTAAAATGTAATATATTACAGCTTACCCATTAGATTAGATGTGGTAACTGCATTAATTGCCCCTTTTTGGGGCCTTTTTTTCCTTTTATTTTCATTTATTATTTTCTTGTTCAAATATTTTATTGGAGAGTATCAAAATTACATTACAGAAATATAGTTTAAATGATGGAGAATGTAAGCTATCAATAAATATAATACAACAGAGACAACAAGCAAGGAGACAACCATGCACATGCACATTGCAAAAACCATTCGACATTAGAAGACAGGCCTCAAGAGTAGGCTAGTAATCTAGGTGTAGTATGTACGCTGACATGAAAGTGGAAAGATTGGGTAGGGTGCGCCTGCAAGGCTGCATGGACAAGTGTCCTGGTATCCCATCTAGGGGAATCTAGAAAAATCCAGAAGAGTACTGGAAATAGGGCCATCTTTAAGGCAGGGCAAAAGGGGCATCTGCCTTGGGCCCTGTCATTGTTCTGTGGCCTTACACCCTACCAATCTTTCCCTGTCATATAGTGCAGCTGCAGGGAAAGGGAAGAGTAAGCAGCAGTGTCCATAATTGAGAGCAGAGCTGGCAGAGTGGAGAGACACACTGAAAAGCAGTGGCAGGGACCAGAGGAGTGAGGGAGGATCACAGAGAGGAGACGATGACATCCACAAGATGGCATGGATGAGCAGACAGTTGGTAAGTGAAGCAATTAACAAACTGAATGAGCTCATCTGCTTTGCAGAGCTGAACTCTCTCACTGCTTTAGCATTAACTATCACTCACCTCTTTGCTTGCTACGATCATCGTCAGTGTTGACAGAATGAATAAAATCCTGGCCAGCTTTCCTGCCATGTGTTAAATTCTGCTGCAATGCAAGGGAACTCCTGTGTGAGTTTGTAGCATATCTATCTAGTAACCAGTCAACTCAACTAGTAGTAATGATGTGCAGTAACTTCTAGCAACCAATGGGTGAGCGGTAATGATGTACAGTAACCTCTAGTAACCAATCAGTAAGTGGTAAGGAATTGCAGTAACCTCTAGCAACCAATCAGTGAATGGTAGTGATGTGCAGTAACCACTAGCAACCAGTCAGTGAGCGGTAATATGTCGTAACCTATGGCAGCCAATCGTGATCTCTGCTTGATCTGTTGCAGTAAACTGTTTTTGAGTCTAACTGATATTTATTGTATGTCTCAGAGCAGGTGGAGAGTGAAATTGCATGGTGGGGGGCCAGGGGGCCGCTATCTGGTCAGTTCATGCTTAAAAGGGTGCCTGTGGCCTAAGTGCATCAGAAAGTCTATGGAAGAATTTAGAAGAAAAGAGATATCAGCCAGTAGATGAATGGCTGAGACAGAAGGAAGAAAAGAGAGAAGAAAGAAAGGGCTAGGTGGAACCAGGGTGAAGGAAGGGTAGGAGAGGGATGTGGGGAAGAAGGGGAGGGAGGGACGTGGGGGGTATGGGATCACCTAGAGGAGATGAAGACAACTGTAACCAGCATGAGTCAAGTCTCTTTTTTGGGGGGTTACGTCTAGGCTGATAAGAAAGTAAAAGAGTGTCATCGGAGATGGGGATAGGTAGTGAGTGATCCAGGGCCTCCAGAGTTTCTCATAGGAAGTCACTCTATGTAATATGACTGCTTCAATTTTAACGTGAACCATCGCCTGAGTTATTCTGTGCTTCATCGCAGGGATACAGTACATAGTGAAAAAGATTTCTTTGCCTTTCCAATGGTCTTTTTGGCTGCCGTGGTGATTTGAAGTTGGATCTTGAACTGATGATGAATCAGAGCCATGGGTTTGTTATTCAGAAGTGACACATTTGGGTGTTAAAGATATTGCACAAAGTGTGTCAAGAGGATCACAAATACTTCAGACCAAAAGATTTTCACTGTGGGCCATGCCCACCATATACTGACATGCGTGCCTAACTCGCTACAGCCACAAAAGCACTGTGATGGATACTATGGGAGGAATTTAGCAATTTTGGCAGGGACCAGATGCCACCTAGTAAGCACTTTATAGTTGGTTTTCAAGGCCACAATATTAGGTGAGGAAGATTTAGTTGCCTTCCAAATGTGGGTCCAGCCAACTGGGTCTAGTGTGAGGTTAAGATCTCTTTCCCATCTACTGGGTAAGCTGGAGGTGGCATTGTCTTCATTTATTATTTTCAGCTGTCATTTGGTAGCTTTCTTTAACAGACAAAGCTGTCCAGCAAAAGTGGCAATAAAAGAGTTGAGAAAAAAAAACATTTAACATTGACAGTGGTGATTACAATGGTTAGCTTTTATTCATTTATGGAAAACTTGTATCCCAAATGAAAAAAAAGTGTAGCTGAAGTTCAGCTTTCGTCAAGTCTATTCAAATCTGCTAGTTCACCTAAAGCTACCCTTTCTCAGACTGACCACTACCAATGACAGAATATGGGTATATATTACCTTTGAGATGAGCTTAGATGCTGCATAGAAAAAAGCATACACCCATCAACCTGTAGTTTACTTACTTATTTGTTTCAGGTACTTATATAGCACCATCAATTTATGCAGCGCTTTACATGTGTATTGTACATTCCCATCAGTCCCTAACCCTCAAGGGGCGTACAATCTAAGGTCACTAACTCACATTCATACATACACATACTAGGGACAATTTAGACAGAGCCAATTAACCTACCAGCATGTCTTTGGAGTGTGAGAGGAAACCAGAGTACCCAGAGGAAACCCCCACAGGCACAGGGAGAACATGCATACTCCAGGCAGGTGGTGTCATGGTTTGGATTCAAACCAATAAGTCTAGTACTGCCAGGCGGAAGTGCTAACCATTTAGCCACTGTGCTGCCCGAGTTAATGCAGTATGCAGATGTTATTCAAGTCAAAGGTACTTTGACTTGGTGCTGAACAGCTGTGTTTTTTCCTGGCAATTAACCATATACTCCTTCACCTATAATGTAAAATTGTATCACCGAAACACAACTTTACTGGGAAATATAAACACAGAGAGAATACAGGGGGCAAGGATCCATCTTCATAGAAACTACATAATGTGCTAGGAGAATATTTTAAATAGAAGTTTATTGTTGCATACATCATGCAAGGCATTACAAAATACAAAAAGGCACACCGATAAAAAGCTGTTTTATTAACCATAAAGAAAATATATCAATAGTCAAAAGCTAACCCTTAAAAACAGTTACAATTCACACAAAAATCCATAATCACACAGATGAAAATTAAAATAGTCACAAGGCTATGGTCTAAACATATACAGTATATCTTTTTCATTCTGAAATCCTTCATTAGAATCTGCTACATTGTTTCCTTGTTCATGTTCATTATTCACACACTCGATCTTTGATCTGAGCGAACAAGGGTATACACTCTTGCATCCATTCTTTGCATCTTTGGCTGCCCACTTCTTGCATCATTGGGGACATCGCCCCACCCCTCTTTAAACTGCCTATGCTGTTCAAAGACATTTGGTTTCCTGATGGAATGTTCACCATAAGCCTGTTGTAACAGGGCTGAAGTTTCACTTGCACTTTTGCTAATTTTCCTGTCACTCATATAATATAAAATATAACCCCCGCAGACAGTAGAATGTTTTGTTTGTAATTAAACATGTACAGGAAGAAGGAATAAGGGTGGCAAGACAGAGAAGAGAGAACTGTTTCCATTTTTTAGAAGCCAATTACCTGCACCCAAAATGTTGGTTGGGGTTTAAAACAGCCTGCATTAAATGATTGCTGGAAGGAAGGCTAAAATGAATGTTGGCATTGACCCTGTTTTTCATGTTGAAAAGGTTTTAGTGTATTTTAAAAATGAATGCTTACCCAGTCTTTGATATTACCCAGAGCAATGAGCATCACCGTCTTTGAAATTAGCAATCCTTTCTAAAAATGCCGACTGTTCCAGAGCAGAACTGTATACTTTGCAAGAAGGCATAGAACTTGCCCAAGTACATAGTGGTGCATCTCTGTGTTCATAATTAGAGATGAGCGAATCGAACCAGGCGAACCGGAATTCGAGTCGAATTTCAGGAAATATTCGATTCGCGGCGAAACCGAAATTTTGCCTACTTCGGGTGCGCGAATCGAACATTTCCCGATCAGCCGGCAAAAGTGTCCCTGCAGTGAGCTCCGCTATTTCTGACAGTTCTCTGACAGAAGGAACACATGTTTAGCGGTTGAAACATTGTATCTATTAGTTTATATTTAGGATACAGATGTTTCAACCACTGTTCATGTGAAGAAGCTGTGAGAGAACTGTCAGAAATAGAGGAACTCTGCACATACACTTTTTGCCGGCTTGGAATTATTCTTCTTTTCATCCTACTTCTTCTTCTTCTTCTTCTTCTTCATCCTCATCCTCTTCTTCTGAGGATGAGGATGAGGATGAAGAAGAAGAAGAAGCAGTAGGATGAAAATAAGAATAATTCCAAGCCGGCAAAAAGTGTATGTGCAGAGTTCCTCTATTCTGCAGATACACTTAGAGGAGCTCTGCACATACACTTTTTGCCTGTTTGGAATTAATCTTATTTTCATCCTACTTCTTCTTCTTCTTCTTCTTCTTCTTCTTCTTTATCCTCATCCTCAGAAGAAGAAGAAGAGGATGAAGAAGAAGAAGAAGAAGAAGAAGAAGAAGTAGGATGAAAATAAGAATAATTGCAAGCCGGCAAAAAGTGTATGTGCAGAGTTCCTCTATTCTGCAGATACACTTAGAGGAGCTCTGCACATACACTTTTTGCCGGCTTGGAATTAATCTTATTTTCATCCTACTTCTTCTTCTTCTTCTTCTTCTTCATCCTCATCCTCATCCTCAGAAGAAGAAGAAGAGGATGAGGATGAGGATGAAGAAGAAGAAGAAGAAGAAGTAGGATGAAAATAAGAATAATTCCAAGCCGGCAAAAAGTGTATGTGCAGAGCTCCTCTAAGTGTATCTGCAGAGCTCCTCTAAGTGTATCTGCAGAATAGAGGAACTCTGCACATACACTTTTTGCCGGAAACCGCTGTATGGAGGGAATGTCCCAGAACTGTCAGAAATAGTCTATTTCTGACAGTTCTGGGACATTCACTCCATACAGCTGTTTCAACCGCTGTATGGAGGGAATGTCATAGAACTGTCAGAAATAGACTATTAATGACAGTTCTGGGACTGTCCTTCCATACAGCGGTTGAAACATTGTATCTATTTGTTTCCATAAATGGATCCATTTATGGAAACAAATAGATACAATGTTTCAACCGCTGTATGGAAGGACAGTCCCAGAACTGTCATTAATAGTCTATTTCTGACAGTTCTATGACATTCCCTCCATACAGCGGTTGAAACAGCTGTATGGAGTGAATGTCCCAGAACTGTCAGAAATAGACTATTTCTGACAGTTCTGGGACATTCACTCCATACAGCGGTTGAAACATTGTATCTATTTTTTTCCATAAATGACATTCTGCAGATACACTTAGAGGAGCGCTGCAGATACACTTTTTGCCGGCTTGGAATTATTCTTATTTTCATCCTACTTCTACTTTTTCTTCTTATGAGGATGAGGATGAAGAAGAAGAAGTAGGATGAAAATAAGATTAATTCCAAGCCGGCAAAAAGTGTATCTGCAGCGCTCCTCTAAGTGTATTTGCAGAATGTCATTTATGGAAAAAAATAGATACAATGTTTCAACCGCTGTATGGAAGGACAGTCCCAGAACTGTCAGAAATAGTCTATTTCTGACAGTTCTGGGACATTCACTCCATACAGCTGTTTCAACCGCTGTATGGAGGGAATGTCATAGAACTGTCAGAAATAGACTATTTCTGACAGTTCTGGGACTGTCCTTCCATACAGCGGTTGAAACATTGTATGTATTTGTTTCCATAAATGGATCCATTTATGGAAACAAATACATACAATGTTTCAACCGCTGTATGGAAGGACAGTCCCAGAACTGTCATTAATAGTCTATTTCTGACAGTTCCATGACATTCCCTCCATACAGCGGTTGAAACAGCTGTATGGAGTGATTGTCCCAGAACTGTCAGAAATAGTCTATTTCTGACAGTTCTGGGACATTCACTCCATACAGCTGTTTCAACCGCTGTATGACATTCCCTCCATACAGCGGTTGAAACAGCTGTATGGAGTGATTGTCCCAGAACTGTCAGAAATAGTCTATTTCTGACAGTTCTGGGACATTCACTCTATACAGCTGTTTCAACCGCTGTATGGAGGGAATGTCATAGAACTGTCAGAAATAGACTATTAATGACAGTTCTGGGACTGTCCTTCCATACAGCGGTTGAAACATTGTATGTATTTGTTTCCATAAATGGATCCATTTATGGAAACAAATACATACAATGTTTCAACCGCTGTATGGAAGGACAGTCCCAGAACTGTCATTAATAGTCTATTTCTGACAGTTCCATGACATTCCCTCCATACAGCGGTTGAAACAGCTGTATGGAGTGAATGTCCCAGAACTGTCAGAAATAGACTATTTCTGACAGTTCTGGGACAATCACTCCATACAGCTGTTTCAACCGCTGTATGGAGGGAATGTCATGGAACTGTCAGAAATAGACTATTAATGACAGTTCTGGGACTGTCCTTCCATACAGCGGTTGAAACATTGTATCTATTTGTTTCCATAAATGGATCCATTTATGGAAACAAATAGATACAATGTTTCAACCGCTGTATGGAAGGACAGTCCCAGAACTGTCATTAATAGTCTATTTCTGACAGTTCTATGACATTCCCTCCATACAGCGGTTGAAACAGCTGTATGGAGTGAATGTCCCAGAACTGTCAGAAATAGACTATTTCTGACAGTTCTGGGACATTCACTCCATACAGCGGTTGAAACATTGTATCTATTTTTTTCCATAAATGACATTCTGCAGATACACTTAGAGGAGCGCTGCAGATACACTTTTTGCCGGCTTGGAAATATTCTTATTTTCATCCTACTTCTTCTTTTTCTTCTTATGAGGATGAGGATGAAGAAGAAGAAGTAGGATGAAAATAAGATTAATTCCAAGCCGGCAAAAAGTGTATCTGCAGCGCTCCTCTAAGTGTATTTGCAGAATGTCATTTATGGAAAAAAATAGATACAATGTTTCAACCGCTGTATGGAAGGACAGTCCCAGAACTGTCAGAAATAGTCTATTTCTGACAGTTCTGGGACATTCACTCCATACAGCTGTTTCAGAAATAGACTATTAATGACAGTTCTGGGACTGTCCTTCCATACAGCGGTTGAAACATTGTATCTATTTGTTTCCATAAATGGATCCATTTATGGAAACAAATAGATACAATGTTTCAACCGCTGTATGGAAGGACAGTCCCAGAACTGTCATTAATAGTCTATTTCTGACAGTTCTATGACATTCCCTCCATACAGCGGTTGAAACAGCTGTATGGAGTGAATGTCCCAGAACTGTCAGAAATAGACTATTTATGACAGTTCTGGGACTGTCCTTCCATACAGCGGTTGAAACATTGTATGTATTTGTTTCCATAAATGGATCCATTTATGGAAACAAATACATACAATGTTTCAACCGCTGTATGGAAGGACAGTCCCAGAACTGTCATTAATATTCTATTTCTGACAGTTCCATGACATTCCCTCCATACAGCGGTTGAAACAGCTGTATGGAGTGAATGTCCCAGAACTGTCAGAAATAGACTATTTCTGACAGTTCTGGGACATTCACTCCATACAGCGGTTGAAACATTGTATCTATTTTTTTCCATAAATGACATTCTGCAGATACACTTAGAGGAGCGCTGCAGATACACTTTTTGCCGGCTTGGAATTATTCTTATTTTCATCCTACTTCTTCTTTTTCTTCTTATGAGGATGAGGATGAAGAAGAAGAAGTAGGATGAAAATAAGATTAATTCCAAGCCGGCAAAAAGTGTATCTGCAGCGCTCCTCTAAGTGTATTTGCAGAATGTCATTTATGGAAAAAAATAGATACAATGTTTCAACCGCTGTATGGAAGGACAGTCCCAGAACTGTCAGAAATAGTCTATTTCTGACAGTTCTGGGACATTCACTCCATACAGCTGTTTCAACCGCTGTATGGAGGGAATGTCATAGAACTGTCAGAAATAGACTATTAATGACAGTTCTGGGACTGTCCTTCCATACAGCGGTTGAAACATTGTATGTATTTGTTTCCATAAATGGATCCATTTATGGAAACAAATACATACAATGTTTCAACCGCTGTATGGAAGGACAGTCCCAGAACTGTCATTAATAGTCTATTTCTGACAGTTCCATGACATTCCCTCCATACAGCGGTTGAAACAGCTGTATGGAGTGATTGTCCCAGAACTGTCAGAAATAGTCTATTTCTGACAGTTCTGGGACATTCACTCCATACAGCTGTTTCAACCGCTGTATGACATTCCCTCCATACAGCGGTTGAAACAGCTGTATGGAGTGATTGTCCCAGAACTGTCAGAAATAGTCTATTTCTGACAGTTCTGGGACATTCACTCCATACAGCTGTTTCAACCGCTGTATGGAGGGAATGTCATAGAACTGTCAGAAATAGACTATTAATGACAGTTCTGGGACTGTCCTTCCATACAGCGGTTGAAACATTGTATGTATTTGTTTCCATAAATGGATCCATTTATGGAAACAAATACATACAATGTTTTAACCGCTGTATGGAAGGACAGTCCCAGAACTGTCATTAATAGTCTATTTCTGACAGTTCCATGACATTCCCTCCATACAGCGGTTGAAACAGCTGTATGGAGTGAATGTCCCAGAACTGTCAGAAATAGACTATTTCTGACAGTTCTGGGACAATCACTCCATACAGCTGTTTCAACCGCTGTATGGAGGGAATGTCATGGAACTGTCAGAAATAGACTATTAATGACAGTTCTGGGACTGTCCTTCCATACAGCGGTTGAAACATTGTATCTATTTGTTTCCATAAATGGATCCATTTATGGAAACAAATACATACAATGTTTCAACCGCTGTATGGAAGGACAGTCCCAGAACTGTCATAAATAGTCTATTTCTGACAGTTCTGGGACATTCACTCCATACAGCTGTTTCAACCGCTGTATGGAGGGAATGTCATAGAACTGTCAGAAATAGACTATTAATGACAGTTCTGGGACTGTCCTTCCATACAGCGGTTGAAACATTGTATCTATTTGTTTCCATAAATGGATCCATTTATGGAAACAAATAGATACAATGTTTCAACCGCTGTATGGAAGGACAGTCCCAGAACTGTCATTAATAGTCTATTTCTGAAACAGCTGTATGGAGTGAATGTCCCAGAACTGTCAGAAATAGACTATTTCTGACAGTTCTGGGACTGTCCTTCCATACAGCGGTTGAAACATTGTATCTATTTTTTTCCATAAATGACATTCTGCAAATACACTTAGAGGAGCGCTGCAGATACACTTTTTGCCGGCTTGGAATTAATCTTATTTTCATCCTACTTCTTCTTCTTCATCCTCATCCTCATAAGAAGAAAAAGAAGAAGTAGGATGAAAATAAGAATAATTCCAAGCCGGCAAAAAGTGTATCTGCAGCGCTCCTCTAAGTGTATCTGCAGAATGTCATTTATGGAAAAAAATAGATACAATGTTTCAACCGCTGTATGGAGTGAATGTCCCAGAACTGTCAGAAATAGTCTATTTCTGACAGTTCTGGGACATTCACTCCATACAGCTGTTTCAACCGCTGTATGGAGGGAATGTCATAGAACTGTCAGAAATAGACTATTAATGACAGTTCTGGGACTGTCCTTCCATACAGCGGTTGAAACATTGTATCTATTTGTTTCCATAAATGGATCCATTTATGGAAACAAATACATACAATGTTTCAACCGCTGTATGGAAGGACAGTCCCAGAACTGTCATTAATAGTCTATTTCTGACAGTTCTATGACATTCCCTCCATACAGCGGTTGAAACAGCTGTATGGAGTGAATGTCCCAGAACTGTCAGAAATAGACTATTTCTGACAGT
The DNA here is from genome assembly GCF_062004578.1 of Staurois parvus. NCBI lineage: Eukaryota > Metazoa > Chordata > Amphibia > Anura > Ranidae > Staurois > Staurois parvus. The sequence continues at coordinate 1,722,971 of NW_028318513.1, read as the reverse complement.
TCTGGGACATTCCCTCCATACAGCGGTTTCCGGCAAAAAGTGTATGTGCAGAGTTCCTCTATTCTGCAGATACACTTAGAGGAGCTCTGCAGATACACTTAGAGGAGCTCTGCACATACACTTTTTGCCGGCTTGGAATTATTCTTATTTTCATCCTACTTCTTCTTCTTCTTCTTCTTCTTCTTCTTCATCCTCATCCTCATCCTCTTCTTCTTCTTCTGAGGATGAGGATGAGGATGAAGAAGAAGAAGAAGAAGAAGAAGTAGGATGAAAATAAGATTAATTCCAAGCCGGCAAAAAGTGTATGTGCAGAGCTCCTCTAAGTGTATCTGCAGAATAGAGGAACTCTGCACATACACTTTTTGCCGGCTTGCAATTATTCTTATTTTCATCCTACTTCTTCTTCTTCTTCTTCTTCTTCATCCTCTTCTTCTTCTTCTGAGGATGAGGATAAAGAAGAAGAAGAAGAAGAAGAAGAAGAAGAAGTAGGATGAAAATAAGATTAATTCCAAACAGGCAAAAAGTGTATGTGCAGAGCTCCTCTAAGTGTATCTGCAGAATAGAGGAACTCTGCACATACACTTTTTGCCGGCTTGGAATTATTCTTATTTTCATCCTACTGCTTCTTCTTCTTCTTCATCCTCATCCTCATCCTCAGAAGAAGAGGATGAGGATGAGGATGAAGAAGAAGAAGAAGAAGAAGAAGTAGGATGAAAAGAAGAATAATTCCAAGCCGGCAAAAAGTGTATGTGCAGAGTTCCTCTATTTCTGACAGTTCTCTCACAGCTTCTTCACATGAACAGTGGTTGAAACATCTGTATCCTAAATATAAACTAATAGATACAATGTTTCAACCGCTAAACATGTGTTCCTTCTGTCAGAGAACTGTCAGAAATAGCGGAGCTCACTGCAGGGACACTTTTGCCGGCTGATCGGGAAATGTTCGATTCGCGCACCCGAAGTAGGCAAAATTTCGGTTTCGCCGCGAATCGAATATTTCCTGAAATTCGACTCGAATTCCGGTTCGCCTGGTTCGATTCGCTCATCTCTAGTTATAGTCTTCCCAATATTTTAGAACTCCATTATAATACAATCCCTTCAGAAAAAAGACTAATAGGACATTATGAGTACCATAACCATTTTCTATAAACAAATATTCTTTATTTGGATCAATTAAAAACAAAGTAAAAACATATATCAGTAACGCATATTGTTGAAATTGCAGTGTACATAATTCATGTGAGGAGATACTGCATTTACTGCATGACTAAATCCAGTGGTTGGTTACAACTGAGAATCTAACAGATACAATCCATTCAATGTGTTTCACAGGCCAGCGCCTGCTTCTTCAGGAAAGATAAATATTCTCCACTTATCTTACCTTCATGGATGGGTGGATCCAAATGCTCCATCCATGTATGGGCAGATCCCAATTCCTCAGTCTGGGTGCACCTGGCCCAAGGCATTGGAAATCCCTGACCTTTTTGTATGTGGATCTATGGAGGAGATGAGAGTTGCATTTAAAGGGAATGTTCCCTGAGCTTAGTAATCAAGATTAATCTGTTTTGAATATCCAATAAATAAAGCAGGATGTTTTCATGCACATGATTAGGTGACTGAAGTGAACAAAGCTTCTTCTTACTATAAGGAATATCATGTCAGCTATCAGAGAAAGCATTCTATTTGGAAGGTGCATGCGCGAAGCCAGGCAACAATGCCCATGCACAAAAGAATGTGCACACAAAAGCGTGCATGTAGATGCGCAGATACTGCTGCCCAGTTGCCTTTTTAAACTAAGGCCCTGCATGAGATTGTCACTAAATGGTCTTTCAGTTTGAGTCCCTGGTATCCTCAGTCCTGAATCTACATGACCCTCTAACTGACCCAGATTTAATCTGAACTGCTTTTGGATTACCCTTGCCTGTCTATGTTTGATGCCTACTTTTGTTACCAAACCCTTGGCCTGGACTCTTGACCAAGGTTTTGCCTAACTATTCTGTATCCCACTGCATACACATTGCCAACCTCTGCTTATCCTTGACCTTGATCCTGCTTATGATTTGGTGCTTTCCTACTCATCTTTAACTGAACTTGGCTCATGACCTGGCTCTGCTCTCTACTGGACTTTGTGAATTCTAGGTGCCTGCATCACTGTGCTTCTGCTCACCTGGCACCAGTGTTGCACATACGGTAAATAATTCAACTGTGCGAAGGATGGGTCGGGTGAAACCAGAAGTGCTTTATTAGGAATGGCTGTAACAAACACAGAAAACCCTTAATTACATGTGACTGGATATGTTCACTGTAATCACTGTCCTGTAGGAAACAAAGTGTTAGACTTTTCGTTCCTACTTCTGTGTCTTCCTATTATCACAGAAAGTAGTTCTGCCCTCTTGTGATGGTACAATAAAAATGCAATCACTAGTATCTTCTATTGACAAAGATAGATTACTGTTATATTAGGTATTAGACTTTGGATTTAAATTTTATGGGGCTGCCTATTTTCTACACCTCTTACACTCTCCCCCACAAATTTGTTATGTCGTCCCTGACATACGCAGAATTTTTTTAAGAAAACATTCTTTTACTTGTCTAGTAGTAACCATAGGAAGCCAATGGTAAGTAGTAACCAAGTTACTTGAGGAAACATCCTCCCTGTGACATCTACTCCCTATTACATCACAGCTTCCCACCAGGCCCACAGCGCTATAGTACCTGGCAAGATATAGTTGCGTGTAACCAACTATTTAGTAAAACCTCTTTCTATACATATTTGTATAGGTTACTAATAGAGATGAGCGAATTATTCAAAAATTCGATTCGGCTGATTCGCCGAATTTGCGGAATAAATTTGATTCGATGCGAATTTATTCGCTGCGAATTTAACTTATTAAAAGGGTTTCTAGGCTTCAGAGAGCCTTTATATTAGTGCAGAACACTGTACCTTTAATTTAAATGCCCTTGGAGTCTGCTGGGGAAGAGAAATAATACTGTCAGTCAGTATGACATGCAGATGAGTGCCGTCGATCTTAGAATCACCGCACACTTCACTCATTTGGGCAGTCACGGGGCACGACGAAGAAGATGAAGAAGAAGATGAAGAAGAAGAAGAAGAAGAAGAAGAAGAAGAAGAAGAAGAAGAATGAAAAGAAGAAGAATGAAAAGAAGAATGAAAAGAAGAATGAAAAGAAGAAGAAGAAGAATGAAAAGAAGAAGAATGAAAAGAAGAATGAAAAGAAGAAGAAGAAGAATGAAAAGAAGAATGAAAAGAAGAATGAGAAGAAGAATGAAAAGAAGAATGAAAAGAAGAAGAAGAAGAATGAAAAGAAGAAGAAGAAGAATGAAAAGAAGAATGAAAAGAAGAAGAAGAAGAATGAAAAGAAGAAGAAGAAGAATGAAAAGAAGAATGAAAAGAAGAAGAAGAATGAAAAGAAGAAGAATGAAAAGAAGAAGAAGGAGAAGAAGAATGAAAAGAAGAATGAAAAGAAGAATGAAAAGAAGAATGAAAAGAAGAAGAAGAAGAATGAAAAGAAGAAGAGGCAGAATGAAAAGAAGAAGAAGAAGAATGAAAAGAAGAAGAAAAATGAAAAGAAGAATGAAAAGAAGAAGAAGAAGAATGAGAAGAAGAATGAAAAGAAGAATGAGAAGAAGAATGAGAAGAAGAATGAAAAGAAGAATGAAAAGAAGAAGAAGAAGAATGAAAAGAAGAATGAAAAGAAGAAGAAGAAGAATGAAAAGAAGAAGAATGAAAAGAAGAAGAAGAATGAAAAGAAGAAGAAGAAGAAGAAGGAGAAGAATGAAAAGAAGAATGAAAAGAAGAAGAAGAAGAATGAAAAGAAGAATGAGAAGAAGAATGAGAAGAAGAATGAAAAGAAGAATGAAAAGAAGAAGAAGAAGAAGAATGAAAAGAAGAATAAAAAGAAGAAGAAGAAGAATGAAAAGAAGAATGAAAAGAAGAAGAAGAAGAATGAAAAGAAGAAGAAGAAGAATGAAAAGAAGAAGAAGAAGAATGAAAAGAAGAATGAGAAGAAGAATGAAAAGAAGAATGAGAAGAAGAATGAAAAGAAGAATGAAAAGAAGAAGAAGAAGAATGAAAAGAAGAAGAAGAATGAAAAGAAGAATGAAAAGAAGAAGAAGAAGAATGAAAAGAAGAAGAAGAAGAATGAAAAGAAGAAGAAGAAGAATGAAAAGAAGAAGAAGAATGAAAAGAAGAAGAAGAATGAAAAGAAGAAGAAGAAGAAGAAGGAGAAGAAGAATGAAAAGAAGAATGAAAAGAAGAAGAAGAAGAATGAAAAGAAGAATGAGAAGAAGAATGAAAAGAAGAATGAAAAGAAGAATGAAAAGAAGAATGAAAAGAAGAAGAAGAAGAAGAATGAAAAGAAGAATGAAAAGAAGAAGGAGAAGAATGAAAAGAAGAAGAAGAATGAAAAGAAGAATGAAAAGAAGAAGAAGAAGAATGAAAAGAAGAAGAATGAAAAGAAGAATGAAAAGAAGAAGAAGAAGAATGAAAAGAAGAAGAAGAATGAAAAGAAGAAGAAGAAGAATGAAAAGAAGAAGAAGAAGAATGAAAAGAAGAAGAATTCCAGTACAGCAAAAAGTGTATCTGCAGAGAGCTCCGCTATTTCTGACAGTTCTCTGACAGTTCCTTCACATTTACAGCGGTTGAAACATTGTATCTATTTGTTTCCGAATAAAAACATCTGTATCCTAAATGGAAACAAATAGATACAATGTTTCAACCGCTGTAAATGTGAAGGAACTCTCAGAGAACTGTCAGAAATAGCGGAGCTCTCTGCAGGGACACTTTTTGCCGGCTGTAGAAGGGATGAAAATCAGCCGATCGGGAAAAATTTGATTCGTGCATCCGAAGTTTGCTAATTTTCGGATTCGGTGCGAATCTAATTTTTCCTAATATTCGAAACGAATTCCACTTTGCCAAGTTCGATTCGCTCATCTCTAGTTACTAAGTTTAGACAAAGGTGATGAGAAACTAGGGAACATCTTATTACTTTTATACCTTTTTATATCATAATGGCGGAATACTCATTGTACATCAACAATACAGCATAACGTTGCCATCAACTGTTCTGTACTTTTATCGGCCGACTCTGTCTCTTTGTAACATCTAGTTCCCTCACCTAAAACTGTTTCTGCCTGACCTACAATATCTGCAGTACAAATGCAATTACATTTTTCCTTACTTGAACCAACAGAAAAGTAACATATAATTATTCTGGTTTTGGTAATTAATAGAGATGAGCGAATCGAAGTATCCGAAGTGGAATTCAAGTCGAATATCGGAAAAATTTCGATTCGTGCCGAATCCGAAAAATAGCCTAATTCGGACGCGCGAATCGAAATTTTTCAGAAAATGGCGGCTGACATGTGCGGCGACGGAGCGGGGATGTCTGGGAAGGCGCGCAGACAAGGCGCGCTGACCCATAATGCATTCCTCAACTACATGTGATCGCATCAGCCAATCAGCAGCCAGCCAGCCAGCACTGTGTAATGGTCGAGCTATAAATAGCGGCCATTTTGGAATTCTTCATTTGCCTGCAGTTATTGAACAGAGGCAGACCGCTCTGTACTAGGGACAGGGACAGAGTTAGGGCCACAGAAACGATAATTGGGGACAGAGAAAAGTTACTTAGGGACAGAGAACCATTACTCAGGGACACAGACTTGTTAATGAGGGCCACAGAATCGTTATTTAGGGACAAAGAAACGCTAGTTAGGGCCACAGAATTCATAATCAGGGACAGACAGAATTGTTACTCAGTGCCAGAGAATTGTTACTTAGGGCCACAGAAACGTTATTAGGGCCACAGAATTTTTACTCAGGGACAGACAGAATTGTTACTGAGTGCCAGAGAATTGTTACTCAGGGACAGACAGAATTGTTACTGAGTGCCAGAGAATTGTTACTTAGGGCCACAGAAACTTTAATTAGGGCCACAGAATTTTTACTCAGGGACAGACAGAATTGTTACTGAGTGCCAGAGAATTGTTACTCAGGGACAGACAGAATTGTTACTGAGTGCCAGAGAATTGTTACTTAGGGCCACAGAAACTTTACTTAGGGCCACAGAATTTTTACTCAGGGACAGACAGAATTGTTACTGAGTGCCAGAGAATTGTTACTCAGGGACAGACAGATATGTTACTGAGTGCCAGAGAATTGTTACTCAGGGCCCCAGAAACTTTACTTAGGGCCACAGAATTTTTACTCAGGGACAGACAGAATTGTTACTGAGTGCCAGAGAATTGTTACTCAGGGACAGACAGAATTGTTACTGAGTGCCAGAGAATTGTTACTTAGGGCCACAGAAACTTTACTTAGGGCCACAGAATTGTTACTCGCACAGACACAGAATTGTTACTCGCACAGACACAGAATTGTTACTGAAGGCCACAGAACTGTTACTTAGGGCCACAGAATTGTTACTCGCACAGACACAGAATTGTTACTCGCACAGACACAGAACTGTTACTGAGGGCCACAGAACTGTTACTTAGGGCCACAGAATTGTTACTCGCACAGACACAGAATTGTTACTCAGGGCCACAGAACTGTTACTTAGGGACAAAGAAACGCTAGTTAGGGCCACAGAATTCATACTCAGGGACAGACAGAATTGTTACGGAGTGCCAGAGAATTGTTACTCAGGGCCACAGAAACTTTACTTAGGGCCACAGAATTTTTACTCAGGGACAGACAGAATTGTTACTGAGTGCCAGAGAATTGTTACTCAGGGACAGACAGAATTGTTACGGAGTGCCAGAGAATTGTTACTCAGGGCCACAGAAACTTTACTTAGGGCCACAGAATTTTTACTCAGGGACAGACAGAATTGTTACTGAGTGCCAGAGAATTGTTACTCAGGGACAGACAGAATTGTTACTGAGTGCCAGAGAATTGTTACTTAGGGCCACAGAAACTTTACTTAGGGCCACAGATTTGTTACTCGCACAGACACAGAATTGTTACTCGCACAGACACAGAACTGTTACTGAGGGCCACAGAAACTTTACTTAGGGCCACAGAATTGTTACTCGCACAGACACAGAATTGTTACTCGCACAGACACAGAACTGTTACTGAGGGCCACAGAACTGTTACTTAGGGCCACAGAATTGTTACTCGCACAGACACAGAATTGTTACTCAGGGCCACAGAACTGTTACTTAGGGACAAAGAAACGCTAGTTAGGGCCACAGAATTCATACTCAGGGACAGACAGAATTGTTACGGAGTGCCAGAGAATTGTTACTCAGGGCCACAGAAACTTTACTTAGGGCCACAGAATTTTTACTCAGGGACAGACAGAATTGTTACTGAGTGCCAGAGAATTGTTACTCAGGGACAGACAGAATTGTTACGGAGTGCCAGAGAATTGTTACTCAGGGACAGACAGAATTGTTACTGAGTGCCAGAGAATTGTTACTTAGGGCCACAGAAACTTTAATTAGGGCCACAGAATTTTTACTCAGGGACAGACAGAATTGTTACTGAGTGCCAGAGAATTGTTACTCAGGGACAGACAGAATTGTTACGGAGTGCCAGAGAATTGTTACTCAGGGCCACAGAAACTTTACTTAGGGCCACAGAATTTTTACTCAGGGACAGACAGAATTGTTACTGAGTGCCAGAGAATTGTTACTCAGGGACAGACAGAATTGTTACGGAGTGCCAGAGAATTGTTACTCACGGCCACAGAAACTTTACTTAGGGCCACAGAATTTTTACTCAGGGACAGACAGAATTGTTACTGAGTGCCAGAGAATTGTTACTCAGGGACAGACAGAATTGTTACTGAGTGCCAGATAATTGTTACTTAGGGCCACAGAAACGTTATTAGGGCCACAGAATTGTTACTCAGGGACAGACAGAATTGTTACTGAGTGCCAGAGAATTGTTACTTAGGGCCACAGAAACTTTAGTTAGGGCCACAGAATTGTTACTCAGGGACAGACACAGAATTGTTACTGAGGGCCACAGAACTGTTACTTAGGGCCACAGAATTGTTACTCGCACAGACACAGAATTGTTACTGAGGACCACAGAACTGTTACTTAGGGCCACAGAATTGTTACTCGCACAGACACAGAATTGTTACACAGGGACACAGAACTGTTACTGAGGGCCACAGAACCGTTACTTAGGGCCACAGAATTGTTACTCGCACAGACACAGAATTGTTACTCGCACAGACACAGAATTGTTACTCGCACAGACACAGAATTGTTACTGAGGGCCACAGAACTGTTACTTGGGGCCACAGAAACGTTAATCAGGGACACAGAATTGTTACTGAGGGCCACAGAACTGTTACTTAGGGCCACAGAATTGTTACTCGCACAGACACAGAATTGTTACACAGGGACACAGAACTGTTACTGAGGGCCACAGAACCGTTACTTAGGGACACAGAATTGTTACTCGCACAGACAGAATTGTTACTCGCACAGACACAGAATTGTTACTCGCACAGACACAGAATTGTTACTCAGGGACACAGAACTGTTACTGAGGGCCACAGAACTGTTACTTAGGGCCACAGAATTGTTACTCGCACAGACACAGAATTCTTACTCGCACAGACACAGAATTGTTACTCAGGGAAACAAAACTGTTACTGAGGGCCACAGAACTGTTACTTAGGGCCACAGAATTGTTTCTCGCACAGACACAGAATTGTTACTCGCACAGACACAGAATTGTTACTGAGGGCCACAGAACTGTTACTTGGGGCCACAGAAACGTTAATCAGGGACACAGAATTGTTACTGAGGGCCACAGAACTGTTACTTAGGGCCACAGAATTGTTACTCGCACAGACACAGAATTGTTACTCAGGGACACAGAATTGTTACTCAGGGACACATATTCGTTTAATTAAAGAGTATGTCAGACAACATGCAGAGGAGTGGCAGAGGAGGCAATGTTTTAGGAGCGAGCAGACGTGGCAGCAGAGGAAGGGGTCGAGGCAGCACTATTCGCAGCCAGAGGCCAGTGCTCCCGGTGTCATCCAGCGGTCGTGTCTCCACCGACAACCCTGCCGTCATCGATTGGTTGGCTCGGTCGTCTTCCTCTTCCCAGGTCACCTCTGACACCTACAGCCAACGGTCGGTGGGTACGTCAGACACAACCGTTAGTTGGCATGGCCCGGGACCAAGCCCACTGAAATCACGTGTCCTCTACCTGCCCCTGTCCTTTGGTGTTCCCTCACCAGGGGAAGTATCGCATGCTGTGGGCTCTGTACAGTGAGGAAGAGCTAACAGAGGGCGGTCAGGAACGGGGGGAGACATCCGCCTTTTCAGCAGCTAGGCGAAGAAGTAGTGGCGAGGAGAGTGGCCCGGTAGCCGGTCTAGAGACAGGTCTGTCTCCTGACCCAGACGCAGCCGAGGGGGCTAGTAGTGAGGCGGAGACCCTACTTGATGATGAGGAGGTTGATCGCACTTGGCAGCCTCGTCGTCATCAGGCAATTTCTTCCGCATCATCAGGAGAAGAGGGTGGCAGCTTGGCAGTGAGCGAAACAGTCGGTGGGTTGCCCAGGAGACAGCAGCAGGGTCGCAGCAGTGTCAGTGGAAGCAGTGTCAGTGGAGCCAAACGGCCACGGAGTAGAGCACCAGCTCCACTGCAGCCTACCACCACGGCCAGTAGTGGTGCCGGTGTGCACGGAGGAAGCTGCAGTCAGCCAGTGAGGAGTATCGGGGGCAAAGTTTCCTACTCGGCGGTGTGGCAATTTTTCGTCAAGCCGCCCGAGGAAGTAAACGTAGCCGTATGTCGACTATGTGGCCAGAAAGTCAAGCGTGGCCAGGGGGCCCATGTTGGGACTACAGCGTTGCGGCAGCATATGCAGCGTCGCCATTTGGTGGCCTGGGAAAACCGTGATAAAGATACGGCGGTTCTGCCCGCCCCAGCCCCCGCTCCATCACCCGCTCCGTTACTTGCTCCGTCACCCGACGTCAATCGCCCTCCATCAGCCAGTCAAGGCTCCAACACCTCTGCTGAGGGGAGTTGTCGCTCGTTGGCATCTTCCGCTCGTTCAGATGCTCCTTCTCCTGCTACTCCTCTTCACGGATTCCGTCAGCAGTCTTTCTTGGAATCCGTTTCCAAGAGACAACAGTTTGCGAGCACGCACCCGACGGTGCAAAAGCTGAACGTCCTCCTGTCCAAGTTGCTGGTGCTGCAGTCCCTCCCTTTCCAAGTGGTGGACTCAGCACCTTTCAGAGAAATGATGGCTTGTGCAGCGCCACGGTGGAGAGTGCCAAGCCGTCATTTCTTCGCCAAAAAGGCAGTGCCAGCCCTGCATTCACATGTAGAAGAGATGGTGGGCCAGTCTTTGAGCATGTCGGTCTCTGCCAAAGTGCACGGCAGCGCCGACGTGTGGAGCTGTAACTATGGTCAGGGACAGTACATGTCATTTACGGCCCACTGGGTGAACGTGGTGCCGTCACAGCCGCACCAGCAACTTGGACAGGTCACGCCGCTTTTGCCTCCACGTTTGCACGTCCTTGGTCCGGCAAAGATGTCCGCCTCTACCACCTCTTCTTCCGCCGTGTCCTCAGCCGCCACCCCCGTGCCAAGTCCCATTACCCGACCGGCATATCACATGTGCAGGGCGCAACGGTGTCACGCTGTTCTGCACCTGGTATGCCTTGGCGAACGTAGTCACACAGGGGAGGAACTTCTGAGTGTAATGAACAGAGAAATCGACAGATGGCTGTCTCCGCGCAAACTGAAAATCGGAACCATGTTGACCGACAACGGAAAGAACATGGTGTCTGCTCTGCGTCAAGGAAGGTTGTGCCATGCGCCATGCATGGCTCACGTGTTCAATCTGGTTGTCAAGCGGTTCCTAAAATCCACCATCCCACTGCAAGACATCCTTAAAATGTCACGTAAACTTTGCATGCATTTCAGCCATTCCTACACCGCAAAGCACACCCTCCTTGAGCTGCAGCGGCAGAACGGAATTCCACAGCATCGCCTGATCTGCGACGTTGCAACAAGGTGGAATTCAACCCTACACATGTTAGACCGCCTTTACAAACAGCGAAAGGCCATCACCGATTTCCTGATGTTACAAGCGGATAAAGGTACTCCCCTGTGTAACTTCGATGTCAGCCATTGGCAGCTCATGCGTGACACCTGCGCTTGCTCAGGCCCTTTGAGGAGGCCACGCTATTCGTGAGTCGGCAGGACTATGGGATGAACGACGTCATTCCTCTGTTGCACGTCCTTGAACAAATGCTGTTAACAATGGCTGGTCAGGGTGCGGTAGACGTGGCGCACAGATCTCAACGCCACATGACCCCTGTGGGGGCAGGACAGGAAGAAGAGGAGGAGGTAGAGGAGGACATTTGTGCTCAGGAATTATTGAGTGAAATGGGTGGTTTTTCCACTCAGCGGACAGGAGTGGAGGAGCAGGAGCATCTGGTAGAGGAGGAGGAGGAGGAGACAGAGGACCCAGACGCACCGTGGCAGTATGCTGTGGAGATGGAGGCAGGGAGTCCTTCGCATTCCTTGGCACAAATGGCCCATAGCATGCTCGGTTGCTTGCGTAGCGACAGCCGAATAATAACCATCAGACAGAGGGATGACTTTTGGCTGTCCACCTTGTTGGACCCTCGCTACCGTTCCAAAATGGTGGCCTTTTTCACACCTGCTGAGAGGGAGGCCAAAATAACGTACTATAAAAACCACCTATGTAGTCAGTTGGTCTCTGCCTTTGTGCGCCAACGTCCATCCTCAGACACTGTGGGCCCTGTGCGCTCGCGTTCCGCTGCCATGGCAGCAGGGGAGGGGTGGGGTGGTAGGAGCAGTGGCAGCTCCACCAGCAGCGGCTGCCTCAGTCTGCAGTCGATGATGAGTAGCTTTCTTCACCAGCGCAGTGAGGAAACTACTAACCAGCCGCAGCAGCAGCAGCAGCATCAGGTGGACCTGGAGCAGGACCTCAAACAACAGGCTTGGGCCTACTTGGACAGCACCCTGCCAACCGAGGTAGACAATCCCCTTGACTACTGGTCAACGAAACTTGACCTTTGGCCCCAACTAGCTGAATTTGCCCTTGAAAGGCTGTCATGCCCGGCCAGTAGCGTGGCATCGGAGCGCGTGTTTAGTGCGGCAGGAGGTATTGTAACTCCGCGGAGGACACGACTGTCCACCCAAAGTGTGGAGAGACTCACGTTTGTGAAAATGAATCAGGCGTGGATTAGTCTGGATTTCAAACCACCAGTTCCTGACACAACTGACTAAATCCGCCATGAATCATGCCTCAAACATGTGCCACTTTGAGGTCTCCTCACACACTGCTGGTGTGTAGAATTTTTTGACATAGGGTGCTGGCAGATTACGGGCCTCCCATAGCTGCTGCCAGGCCCCTAATCTGCCATAGGCCCCTATATACCGCCTCCTCATGCTGCTGCCAGGTCCAGAGTCTCTCATGGGTCCCTGTACGGCCTCCCATTGCTGCTGTCTCCATCGCCACACTCTGCCATGTGCCACTTTCAGGTCTCCTCACACACTGCTGGTGTGTAGAATTTTTTGACATAGGGTGCTGGCAGATTACGGGCCTCCCATAGCTGCTGCCAGGCCCCTAATCTGCCATAGGCCCCTATATACCGCCTCCTCATGCTGCTGCCAGGTCCAGAGTCTCTCATGGGTCCCTGTACGGCCTCCCATTGCTGCTGTCTCCATCGCCACACTCTGCCATGTGCCACTTTCAGGTCTCCTCACACTGCTGGTGTGTAGAATTTTTTGACATAGGGTGCTGGCAGATTACGGGCCTCCTATAGCTGCTGCCAGGCCCCTAATCTGCCATAGGCCCCTATATACCGCCTCCTCATGCTGCTGCCAGGTCCACAGTGTCTCATGCCATGTGCCACTTTCAGGTCTCCTCACACTGCTGGTGTGTTGAATTTTTTGACATAGGGTGCTGGCAGATTATGGGCCTCCTATAGCTGCTGCCAGGCCCCTAATCTGCCATAGGCCCCTATATACCGCCTCCTCATGCTGCTGCCAGGTCCAGAGTCTCTCATGGTTCCCTGTACGGCCTCCCATTGCTGCTGTCTCCATCGCCACACTCTGCCATGTGCCACTTTCAGGTCTCCTCACACACTGCTGGTGTGTAGAATTTTTTGACATAGGGTACTGGCAGATTACGGGCCTCCCATAGCTGCTGCCAGGCCCCTAATCTGCCATAGGCCCCTATATACCGCCTCCTCATGCTGCTGCCAGGTCCAGAGTCTCTCATGGGTCCCTGTACGGCCTCCCATTGCTGCTGTCTCCATCGCCACACTCTGCCATGTGCCACTTTCAGGTCTCCTCACACACTGCTGGTGTGTTGAATTTTTTGACATAGGGTGCTGGCAGATTACGGGCCTCCCATAGCTGCTGCCAGGCCCCTAATCTGCCATGGGCCCCTATATACCGCCTCCTCATGCTGCTGCCAGGTCCACAGTGTCTCATGCCATGTGCCACTTTCAGGTCTCCTCACACTGCTGGTGTGTTGAATTTTTTGACATAGGGTGCTGGCAGATTATGGGCCTCCTATAGCTGCTGCCATGCCCCTAATCTGCCATAGGCCCCTATATACCGCCTCCTCATGCTGCTGCCAGGTCCAGAGTCTCTCATGGTTCCCTGTACGGCCTCCCATTGCTGCTGTCTCCATCGCCACACTCTGCCATGTGCCACTTTCAGGTCTCCTCACACACTGCTGGTGTGTAGAATTTTTTGACATAGGGTGCTGGCAGATTACGGGCCTCCCATAGCTGCTGCCAGGCCCCTAATCTGCCATAGGCCCCTATATACCGCCTCCTCATGCTGCTGCCAGGTCCAGAGTCTCTCATGGGTCCCTGTACGGCCTCCCATTGCTGCTGTCTCCATCGCCACACTCTGCCATGTGCCACTTTCAGGTCTCCTCACACACTGCTGGTGTATAGAATTTTTTGACATAGGGTGCTGGCAGATTACGGGCCTCCTATAGCTGCTGCCAGGCCCCTAATCTGCCATAGGCCCCTATATACCGCCTCCTCATGCTGCTGCCAGGTCCACAGTGTCTCATGCCATGTGCCACTTTCAGGTCTCCTCACACTGCTGGTGTGTTGAATTTTTTGACATAGGGTGCTGGCAGATTATGGGCCTCCTATAGCTGCTGCCAGGCCCCTAATCTGCCATAGGCCCCTATATACCGCCTCCTCATGCTGCTGCCAGGTCCAGAGTCTCTCATGGTTCCCTGTACGGCCTCCCATTGCTGCTGTCTCCATCGCCACACTCTGCCATGTGCCACTTTCAGGTCTCCTCACACACTGCTGGTGTGTAGAATTTTTTGACATAGGGTACTGGCAGATTACGGGCCTCCCATAGCTGCTGCCAGGTCCCTAATCTGCCATAGGCCCCTATATACCGCCTCCTCATGCTGCTGCCAGGTCCAGAGTCTCTCATGGGTCCCTGTACGGCCTCCCATTGCTGCTGTCTCCATCGCCACACTCTGCCATGTGCCACTTTCAGGTCTCCTCACACACTGCTGATGTGTTGAATTTTTTGACATAGGGTGCTGGCAGATTACGGGCCTCCCATAGCTGCTGCCAGGCCCCTAATCTGCCATGGGCCCCTATATACCGCCTCCTCATGCTGCTGCCAGGTCCACAGTGTCTCATGCCATGTGCCACTTTCAGGTCTCCTCACACTGCTGGTGTGTTGAATTTTTTGACATAGGGTGCTGGCAGATTATGGGCCTCCTATAGCTGCTGCCAGGCCCCTAATCTGCCATAGGCCCCTATATACCGCCTCCTCATGCTGCTGCCAGGTCCAGAGTCTGTCATGGGTCCCTGTACGGCCTCCCATTGCTGCTGTCTCCATCGCCACACTCTGCCATGTGCCACTTTCAGGTCTCCTCACACTGCTGGTGTGTAGAATTTTTTGACATAGGGTGCTGGCAGATTACGGGCCTCCTATAGCTGCTGCCAGGCCCCTAATCTGCCATAGGCCCCTATATACCGCCTCCTCATGCTGCTGCCAGGTCCAGAGTCTCTCATGGGTCCCTGTACGGCCTCCCATTGCTGCTGTCTCCATCGCCACACTCTGCCATGTGCCACTTTCAGGTCTCCTCACACACTGCTGGTGTGTAGAATTTTTTGACATAGGGTGCTGGCAGATTACGGGCCTCCCATTGCTGCTGCCAGGCCCCTAATCTGCCATAGGCCCCTATATACCGCCTCCTCATGCTGCTGCCAGGTCCACAGTGTCTCATGCCATGTGCCACTTTCAGGTCTCCTCACACTGCTGGTGTGTTGAATTTTTTGACATAGGGTGCTGGCAGATTATGGGCCTCCTATAGCTGCTGCCAGGCCCCTAATCTGCCATAGGCCCCTATATACCGCCTCCTCATGCTGCTGCCAGGTCCAGAGTCTCTCATGGTTCCCTGTACGGCCTCCCATTGCTGCTGTCTCCATCGCCACACTCTGCCATGTGCCACTTTCAGGTCTCCTCACACACTGCTGGTGTGTAGAATTTTTTGACATAGGGTACTGGCAGATTACGGGCCTCCCATAGCTGCTGCCAGGCCCCTAATCTGCCATAGGCCCCTATATACCGCCTCCTCATGCTGCTGCCAGGTCCAGAGTCTCTCATGGGTCCCTGTACGGCCTCCCATTGCTGCTGTCTCCATCGCCACACTCTGCCATGTGCCACTTTCAGGTCTCCTCACACACTGCTGATGTGTTGAATTTTTTGACATAGGGTGCTGGCAGATTACGGGCCTCCCATAGCTGCTGCCAGGCCCCTAATCTGCCATGGGCCCCTATATACCGCCTCCTCATGCTGCTGCCAGGTCCACAGTGTCTCATGCCATGTGCCACTTTCAGGTCTCCTCACACTGCTGGTGTGTTGAATTTTTTGACATAGGGTGCTGGCAGATTATGGGCCTCCTATAGCTGCTGCCAGGCCCCTAATCTGCCATAGGCCCCTATATACCGCCTCCTCATGCTGCTGCCAGGTCCAGAGTCTCTCATGGGTCCCTGTACGGCCTCCCATTGCTGCTGTCTCCATCGCCACACTCTGCCATGTGCCACTTTCAGGTCTCCTCACACTGCTGGTGTGTAGAATTTTTTGACATAGGGTGCTGGCAGATTACGGGCCTCCTATAGCTGCTGCCAGGCCCCTAATCTGCCATAGGCCCCTATATACCGCCTCCTCATGCTGCTGCCAGGTGCAGAGTCTGTCATGGGTCCCTGTACGGCCTCCCATTGCTGCTGTCTCCATCGCCACACTCTGCCATGTGCCACTTTCAGGTCTCCTCACACACTGCTGGTGTGTAGAATTTTTTGACATAGGGTGCTGGCAGATTACGGGCCTCCCATAGCTGCTGCCAGGCCCCTAATCTGCCATAGGCCCCTATATACCGCCTCCTCATGCTGCTGCCAGGTCCAGAGTCTGTCATGGGTCCCTGTACGGCCTCCCATTGCTGCTGTCTCCATCGCCACACTCTGCCATGTGCCACTTTCAGGTCTCCTCACACACTGCTGGTGTGTAGAATTTTTTGACATAGGGTGCTGGCAGATTACGGGCCTCCTATAGCTGCTGCCAGGCCCCTAATCTGCCATAGGCCCCTATATACCGCCTCCTCATGCTGCTGCCAGGTCCAGAGTCTGTCATGGGTCCCTGTACGGCCTCCCATTGCTGCTGTCTCCATCGCCACACTCTGCCATGTGCCACTTTCAGGTCTCCTCACACACTGCTGGTGTGTAGAATTTTTTGACATAGGGTACTGGCAGATTACGGGCCTCCCATAGCTGCTGCCAGGCCCCTAATCTGCCATAGGCCCCTATATACCGCCTCCTCATGCTGCTGCCAGGTCCAGAGTCTCTCATGGGTCCCTGTACGGCCTCCCATTGCTGCTGTCTCCATCGCCACACTCTGCCATGTGCCACTTTCAGGTCTCCTCACACACTGCTGATGTGTTGAATTTTTTGACATAGGGTGCTGGCAGATTACGGGCCTCCCATAGCTGCTGCCAGGCCCCTAATCTGCCATGGGCCCCTATATACCGCCTCCTCATGCTGCTGCCAGGTCCACAGTGTCTCATGCCATGTGCCACTTTCAGGTCTCCTCACACTGCTGGTGTGTTGAATTTTTTGACATAGGGTGCTGGCAGATTATGGGCCTCCTATAGCTGCTGCCAGGCCCCTAATCTGCCATAGGCCCCTATATACCGCCTCCTCATGCTGCTGCCAGGTCCAGAGTCTGTCATGGGTCCCTGTACGGCCTCCCATTGCTGCTGTCTCCATCGCCACACTCTGCCATGTGCCACTTTCAGGTCTCCTCACACTGCTGGTGTGTAGAATTTTTTGACATAGGGTGCTGGCAGATTACGGGCCTCCTATAGCTGCTGCCAGGCCCCTAATCTGCCATAGGCCCCTATATACCGCCTCCTCATGCTGCTGCCAGGTCCAGAGTCTGTCATGGGTCCCTGTACGTCCTCCCATTGCTGCTGTCTCCATCGCCACACTCTGCCATGTGCCACTTTCAGGTCTCCTCACACACTGCTGGTGTGTAGAATTTTTTGACATAGGGTGCTGGCAGATTACGGGCCTCCCATAGCTGCTGCCAGGCCCCTAATCTGCCATAGGCCCCTATATACCGCCTCCTCATGCTGCTGCCAGGTCCAGAGTCTGTCATGGGTCCCTGTACGTCCTCCCATTGCTGCTGTCTCCATCGCCACACTCTGCCATGTGCCACTTTCAGGTCTCCTCACACACTGCTGGTGTGTAGAATTTTTTGACATAGGGTGCTGGCAGATTACGGGCCTCCCATAGCTGCTGCCAGGCCCCTAATCTGCCATAGGCCCCTATATACCGCCTCCTCATGCTGCTGCCAGGTCCAGAGTCTCTCATGGGTCCCTGTACGGCCTCCCATTGCTGCTGTCTCCATCGCCACACTCTGCCATGTGCCACTTTCAGGTCTCCTCACACACTGCTGGTGTGTAGAATTTTTTGACATAGGGTGCTGGCAGATTACGGGCCTCCTATAGCTGCTGCCAGGCCCCTAATCTGCCATAGGCCCCTATATACCGCCTCCTCATGCTGCTGCCAGGTCCACAGTGTCTCATGCCATGTGCCACTTTCAGGTCTCCTCACACTGCTGGTGTGTTGAATTTTTTGACATAGGGTGCTGGCAGATTATGGGCCTCCTATAGCTGCTGCCAGGCCCCTAATCTGCCATAGGCCCCTATATACCGCCTCCTCATGCTGCTGCCAGGTCCAGAGTCTCTCATGGGTCCCTGTACGGCCTCCCATTGCTGCTGTCTCCATCGCCACACTCTGCCATGTGCCACTTTCAGGTCTCCTCACACTGCTGGTGTGTAGAATTTTTTGACATAGGGTGCTGGCAGATTACGGGCCTCCCATAGCTGCTGCCAGGCCCCTAATCTGCCATAGGCCCCTATATACCGCCTCCTCATGCTGCTGCCAGGTCCAGAGTCTGTCATGGGTCCCTGTACGGCCTCCCATTGCTGCTGTCTCCATCGCCACACTCTGCCATGTGCCACTTTCAGGTCTCCTCACACTGCTGGTGTGTAGAATTTTTTGACATAGGGTGCTGGCAGATTACGGGCCTCCCATTGCTGCTGCCAGGCCCCTAATCTGCCATGGGCCCCTATACCGCCTCCTCATGCTGCTGCCAAGTCCAGAGTGTGTCATGGGTCCCTGTACGGCCTCCCATTGCTGCTGTCTCCATAGCCACACTCTGCCATGTGCCACTTTCAGGTCTCCTCACACTGCTGGTGTGTTGAATTTTTTGACATAGGGTGCTGGCAGATTACGGGCCTCCCATTGCTGCTGCCAGGCACGTAATCTGCCATGGGCCCCCGTACCGACTCCTCATGCTGTGACGTTGCAACAAGGTGGAATTCAACCCTACATATGTTAGACCGCCTTTACGAACAGCGAAAGGCCATCACCGATTTCCTGATGTTAAAAGCGGATAAAGGTACTCCCTGTGTAACTTAGATGTCAGCCATTGGCAGCTCATGCGTGACACCTGCGCTTGCTCAGGCCCTTTGAGGAGGCCACGCTATTCGTGAGTCGCCAGGACTATGGGATGAACGACGTCATTCCTCTGTTGCACGTCCTGGAACAAATGCTGTTAACAATGGCTGGTCAGGGTGCGGTAGACGTGGCGCACAGATCTCAACGCCACATGACCCCTGTGGGGGCAGGACAGGAAGAAGAGGAGGAGGTAGAGGAGGACATTGGTGCTCAGGAATTATTGAGTGAAATGGGTGGTTTTTCCACTCAGCGGACAGGAGTGGAGGAGCAGGAGCATCTGGTAGAGGAGGAGGAGGAGACAGAGGACCCAGACGCACCGTGGCAGTATGCTGTGGAGATGGAGGCAGGGAGTCCCTCGCATTCCTTGGCACAAATGGCCCATAGCATGCTCGGTTGCTTGCGTAGCGACAGCCGAATAATAACCATCAGACAGAGGGATGACTTTTGGCTGTCCACCTTGTTGGACCCTCGCTACCGTTCAAAAATGGTGGCCTTTTTCACACCTGCTGAGAGGGAGGCCAAAATAACGTACTATAAAAACCACCTATGTAGTCAGCTGGTCTCTGCCTGTCTGCGCCAACGTCCATCCTCAGACACTGTGGGCCCTGTGCGCTCGCGTTCCGCTGCCATGGCAGCAGGGGAGGGGTGGGGTGGTAGGAGCAGTGGCAGCTCCACCAGCAGCGGCTGCCTCAGTCTGCAGTCGATGATGAGTAGCTTTCTTCACCAGCGCAGTGAGGAAACTACTAACCAGCCGCAGCAGCAGCAGCATCAGGTGGACCTGGAGCAGGACCTCAAACAACAGGCTTAGGCCTACTTGGACAGCACCCTGCCAACCGAGGTAGACAATCCCCTTGACTACTGGTCAACGAAACTTGACCTTTGGCCCCAACTAGCTGAATTTGCCCTTGAAAGGCTGTCATGCCCGGCCAGTAGCGTGGCATCGGAGCGCGTGTTTAGTGCGGCAGGAGGTATTGTAACTCCGCGGAGGACACGACTGTCCACCCAAAGTGTGGAGAGACTCACGTTTGTGAAAATGAATCAGGCGTGGATTAGTCTGGATTTCAAACCACCAGTTCCTGACACAACTGACTAAATCCGCCATGAATCATGCCCCAAACATGTGCCACTTTCAGGTCTCCTCACACTGCTGGTGTGTTCCATTTTTTGTCATAGGGTGCTGGCAGATTACGGGCCTCCCATAGCTGCTGCCAGGCCCCTAATCTGCCATGGGCCCCTATACCGCCTCCTCATGCTGCTGCCAAGTCCAGAGTCTCTCATGGGTCCCTGTACGGCCTCCCATTGCTGCTGTCTCCATCGCCACACTCTGCCATGTGCCACTTTCAGGTCTCCTCACACTGCTGGTGTATTCCATTTTTTGTCATAGGGTGCTGGCAGATTACGGGCCTCCCATAGCTGCTGCCAGGCCCCTAATCTGCCATGGGCCCCTATACCGCCTCCTCATGCTGCTGCCAAGTCCAGAGTCTCTCATGGGTCCCTGTACGGCCTCCCATTGCTGCTGTCTCCATCGCCACACTCTGCCATGTGCCACTTTCAGGTCTCCTCACACTGCTGGTGTATTCCATTTTTTGTCATAGGGTGCTGGCAGATTACGGGCCTCCCATAGCTGCTGCCAGGCCCCTAATCTGCCATGGGCCCCTATACCGCCTCCTCATGCTGCTGCCAGGTCCAGAGTCTGTCATGGGTCCCTGTACGGCCTCCCATTGCTGCTGTCTCCATCGCCACACTCTGCCATGTGCCACTTTCAGGTCTCCTCACACTGCTGGTGGGTTCCATTTTTTGTCATAGGGTGCTGGCAGATTACGGGCCTCCCATAGCTGCTGCCAGGCCCCTAATCTGCCATGGGCCCCCGTACCGACTCCTCATGCTGCTGCCAGGCCCGTAATCTGTCATGGGCCCCTGTTGTCGCTTGTTGGCATATTCCGCTCGTTCAGATGCTCCTTCTCCTGCTACTCCTCTTCACGGATTCCGTCAGCAGTCTTTCTTGGAATCCGTTTCCAAGAGACAACAGTTTGCGAGCACGCACCAGACGGTGCAGAAACTGAACGTCCTCCTGTCCAAGTTGCTGCTGCCAGGCTCGTAATCTGTCATGCGCCCCTGTACCGCCTCCTCATGCTGCTGCCAGGTCCAGAGTGTGTCATGGGCCCCCGTACCGACTCCAAATGCTGCTGCCAGGCCCGTAATCTGTCATGGGCCCCTGTACCGCCTCCCCATGCTGCTGCCAGGTCCAGATTGTGTCATGGGTCCCTGTACGGCCTCCCATTGCTGCTGCCAGGCCTGTAATCTGCCATGGGCCCCCCTACCGACTCCTCATGCTGCTGCCAGGCCCGTAATCTGCCATGGGCCCCTGTACCGCCTCCTCATGCTGCTGCCAGGTCCAGAGTGTGTCATGGGTCCCTGTACGGCCTCCCATTGCTGCTGTCTCTATCGCCACACTCTGCCATGTGCCACTTTCAGGTCTCCTCACACTGCTGGTGGTTTCCATTTTTGTCATAGGGTGCTGTATGGCCTCCCATTGCTGCTGCCTCCACCGCCACACTGTGGCTCCACACTCTGGTTTTGGCCCCGTGACTGGCCAAATGAATGAAGTGTGCGGTGATTCTGAGATCGACGGCACTCATCTGCATGTCATACTGCCTGACAGTATTATTTCTCTTCCCCAGCAGACTCCAAGGGCATTTAAATTAAAGGTACAGTGTTCAGCACTAATATTAAGTCTCTCTGAAGCCTAGAAACACCCTTTTTTAAGTTAAATTCACAGCGAATATATTCGACTCGAATCGAAATTTTTCCACGAATTCGCCGAATCAGTCGAATCGAATTTTTGAATACTTCGCTCATCTCTAGTAATTAACTTTGGTATAGTGTCCCAAATAGTAAACAATGGATCAATAAACATAATCACTTTTACCAACTTCTATAGTCTTCAGCAAAACATTCTGAACTGAAATACCAGCTAGAGTCAACAGGTAATGTAGGAATACTTTCTATAACCTGTATAGATGAAACTCTGGTAACACTACTGGGTTGACCTAAAGTGTCATATGTCAAAATCTTTGGTTGTCTCCTGTTCCTGTAGGGTTGTATTCTACATTGAGGAAGTGAATCTGAAAGGTCCTCATTCTCCTCTACATCACTTTCAACAAGTTGTTCTGTGTTCTCTGTTGCTGGGCACTCTTTTTCTATACCTCCAAATGCATACTCAGTTTGTTCAATTTGATCTATAGGCTCAGTCTCTCTGACTCCTTCTAAATCATACTCACTTACTTCCAGCTGATGTGGATAGAACTCAATAGCTTCTGGGTTTAGCTCTGTACTTTCCTCTGGGTGGTCATGCTGGGTGACTGGGATGAAAGATCTCCAGTGTCTTTGTTCGTGATCTGATTCATTTTTTGGTTCTCCCTCAGATATCTGTGTAGGTTGTTGAGTTGTATTTCGATTCTTCACTTGTTTTCTTGCATTGGTTCTTTTGGATATCTGTCGACCTTGGTCGCTAGGTAGATAATCACATGGCAATAGTAAGTTGCGATGTAAAATCCTTGTTCGGCCTTTTCCAGTTTCTGGTTTGATTTCATACACTGGACTGTCTGCACACTTCTTTTTAAGAACATGTATGGTATCTTCCCAAAATGATCTCAATTTTCCTGGACCTCCTCTTTCGGTAAGATTTCTGACTAGAACTTTGCTACCTGGTAGAAGTTCATCTCCATGAATTTTCTTGTCATAATGTTCCTTTCCTCTCTGTGCAGCTTGAGTAGCTATTTTTGAAGCAACCTTATAGGCCTCAGACATTCTATCTATCCATATGTTCACATATTCATAGTAGGTCTTGTATTTTTCAGTTACTGGAGTGTCAAACATACTATCAATGGGTAGTCTTGGAGACCTTCCAAACAGTAGAAAGAATGGAGATTGTCCTGTAGCTTCACTTCGAGTACAATTATATGCATGGACTACCTTTGCTAGTGAATTTTTCCAGTCCTTTTTGGAATCTGGTGACAGGGTACGAAGCATTGATAGCAGGGTACGATTAAATCTTTCAACTTGCCCATTACCTTCTGGGTGATATGGCGTTGTGTGAGAATTTTGGATGTGGCAGTGCTTCCCTAATGTCAAAAACAAGTGATTTTCAAACTCTCTACCCATATCATGGTGAATTCTGGTAGGAAATCCGAATTTCAAGACAAAATCATTGAATATTTTGTCAGCAACAGTTTTTGCGGACTTGTTCTTGGTTGCATATGCCTGAGCAAATCTTGTAAAATGATCTATTACCACTAAGATATACTCATATCCACCTTTACATTTCTCGAGATGAAGAAAGTCAATGGAGACCATCTCAAAAGGATAAGTTGTTACAATATTTTTCAACGGGGCCCGAACAAGTTTATTTGGCCGTTTGTCTTTCAGACAAGTACATTGACGTGTGATATAATGCTCAGTGTCTCTTTGCATATGTGGCCAAAAGAATCTTTCTCTGATTAAATTTACAGTCCTTTCTACTCCTAAGTGTCCCATCTCTTCATGTAACTCTTTCCATACTAAGTGATGGTACAACTTGGGCAACACTAGTTGAGAACCAGATGATGTTTTCCGTCTCAAAATTTTATTGTCGTCGAGGTAGAGTTTGGTCCATTGTTTCATAAGTATGAAAAGATCAACAGGTTCACCTTGTCGTTCCTGTTTGGATGGAAACTTGTTTTGGCTTTTATACTTCCATGCTTTTCCAATCACATAGTCTTCCTTCTGTGCGGTTCTTATTGTCTCTTTTGGTATTTGAGTTACCTTCTTTGGTGCTGCATCGGTTGTATTGGCAATCGTCATTGGACATAGCCAAGGTATCCTTTCTTTTTGATGTGCTTGAATTGCTTGGGTTATGGAAGTGATGACTTTGGGGTCTATTGCTTGTGAACATTGTTGCATGTATTGTTCAGGACTCAATGGCATACGAGAAAGTACATCTGCATCAGCATTCCTTCTCCCAGGACGATATTTAATAGTGAAGTTGAAGTCAGCTAGTTCTGCAACCCAAGGATGTCCTGTAGCATTCAATTTTGCTGTAGTGAGGACATAGGTTAGTGCAGGGGTTCTCAACCTGGGGGTCGCGACCCCTTTGGGGGTCGAACGACCATTTCCCAGGGGTCGCCTAAGACCATCGGAAAACACATATTTCCGATGGTCTTAGGAACCGAGATACCGCTGCTGTCTCCGGCGATGTGTGGGCGGGATGATATGCTGCCCCTGTCACCGCCTCCTCGCCGCTGATTGGCCACCGGAACTGTAGCTCAGGAGAGGCACACAGGCGGCCAATCACCGGTGAGAAGGTGGAGCTTGGAGAGGAGGAGCCGAGCGGCAGCGCGCGGAGATCGAAGAAGATCGAGGGAGCTGCAGGAACGAGTGAAGAGAGAGGCCAGAGAAGGAAGACAGCTGACAGGTAAGTGCAAATTTTGCTGCTGCAGCCAGGTATGCAGGCTGTAGATGGGAGAGGGAGAGAGCGAGCCCAGGCTGGAGCAGGGGTCAGCAAGGTAAGTATCATTGGTGTCAGTGGAAGGGATAGTGCCCCATCATTTGTGTCACTAATACCAACGATGGGGCACTATTCCTCCCCCCACTGACATCAACGATGAGACACTATTCCTCCCCCCACTGACACCAACGATGAGACACTATTCCTCCCCCCACTGACACCAACGATGGGACACTATTCCTCCCCTCACTGACACCAACGATGGGGCACTATTCCTCCCCTCACTGACACCAACGATGGGGCACTATTCCTCCCCCCACTGACACCAACGATGAGGCACTATTCCTCCCCCCACTGACACCAACAATGAGGCACTATTCCTCCCCCCACTGACACCAACGATGAGACAGTATTCCTCCCCTCACTGACACCAACGATGGGGCACTATTCCTCCCCCCACTGACACCAACGATGGGGCACTATTCCTCCCCCCACTGACACCAACGATGGGACACTATTCCTCCCCTCACTGACACCAACGATGGGGCACTATTCCTCCCCTCACTGACACCAACGATGGGGCACTATTCCTCCCCCCACTGACACCAACGATGAGGCACTATTCCTCCCCCCACTGACACCAACGATGAGGCACTATTCCTCCCCCCACTGACACCAACGATGAGACAGTATTCCTCCCCTCACTGACACCAACGATGGGGCACTATTCCTCCCCCCACTGACACCAACGATGGGGCACTATTCCTCCCCCCACTGACACCAACGATGGGGCACTATTCCTCCCCCCACTGACACCAACGATGGGGCACTATTCCTCCCCCCACTGACACCAACGATGGGGCACTATTCCTCCCCCCACTGACACCAACGATGGGGCACTATTCCTCCCCCCACTGACACCAACGATGGGGCACTATTCCTCCCCCCACTGACACCAATGATGGGGCACTATTCCTCCCACTGATACCAATGATGGGGCACTATTCCTCCCACTGATACCAATGATGGGGCACTATTCCTCCCACTGACACCAATGATGGGGCACTATTCCTCCCACTCATACCAATGATGGGGCACTATTCCTCCCACTCATACCAATGATGGGGCACTATTCCTTCCACTGACACCAATGATGGGGCACTATTCCTCCCACTCATACCAATGATGGGGCACTATTCCTTCCACTGACACCAATGATGGGGCACTATTCCTCCCACTCATACCAATGATGGGGCACTATTCCTTCCACTGACGCCAATGATGGGGCACTATTCCTCCCACTGACACCAATGATGGGGCACTATTCCTCCCACTGACACCAATGATGGGGCACTATTCCTCCCACTCATACCAATGTTGGGGCACTATTCCTCCCACTGATACCAATGATGGGGCACTATTCCTCCCACTCATACCAATGATGGGGCACTATTCCTTCCACTGACACCAATGATGGGGCACTATTCCTCCCACTGATACTAATGATGGGGCACTATTCCTCCCACTGATACTAATGATGGGGCACTATTCCTCCCACTGACACCAATGATGGGGCACTATTCCTCCCACTGATACCAATGATGGGGTACTATTCCTCCCACTCATACCAATGATGGGGCACTATTCCTCCCACTGATACTAATGATGGGGCACTATTCCTCCCACTGACACCAATGATGGGGCACTATTCCTCCCACTGATACCAATGATGGGGCACTATTCCTCCCACTGATACCAATGATGGGGCACTATTCCCCCCACTGACACCAATGATGGGACACTATTCCTCCCACTGACACCAATGATGGGACACTATTCCTCCCACTGACACCAATGATGAGGCACTATTCCTCCCACTGACGCCAATGATTGGGCACTATTCCTCCCACTGACGCCAATGATCGGGCACTATTCCTCCCACTGACACCAATGATGGAGCACTATTCCTCCCACTGACACCAATGATGGGGCACTATTCCTCCCACTGACATCAATGATGGGACACTATTCCTCCCACTGACACCAATGATGGGACACTATTCCTCCCACTGACACCAATGATGGGGCACTATTCCTCCCACTGACATCAATGATGGGACACTATTCCTCCCACTGACACCAATGATGGGGCACTATTCCTCCCACTGACACCAATGATGGGGCACTATTCCTCCCACTGACACCAACGATGAGGCACTATTCCTCCCACTGATACCAACGATGGGACACTATTCCTCCCACTGACACCAATGATGGGGCACTATTCCTCCCACTGACATCAATGATGGGACACTATTCCTCCCACTGACACCAATGATGGGGCACTATTCCTCCCACTGACACCAATGATGAGGCACTATTCCTCCCACTGACACCAACGATGGGACACTATTCCTCCCACTGACATCAGTGATGGGGCGCTAGTCCTCCCACTGCAAAATTACAGTTATGAAGTAGCAACGAAAATAATTTTATGGTTGGGGGTCACCACAACATGAGGAACTGTATTAAGGGGTCGCGGCATTAGAAAGGTTGAGAACCACTGGGTTAGTGGATTGTTGTCAGTATATACAACAAATGATGGACAATAATATAGGTAGTCTCGGAATCTATCACATATTGCCCACTTCATTGCTAGAAACTCGAGCTTCCCTGAATGCATGTGGTAGTTTTTCTCAGCAGGTGTGAGAGTTCTAGACCCATAAGCAATCACCTTTAGTTTCTCCTCTTGCTCTTGGTATAATACGGCTCCTAGTCCTTCTTGTGAGGCATCACAGTGAAGAACAAAGGGTTTGGAATAATCGTGGTAACCCATAACTGGAGGATGAGTTAACACTTCAATGAGCTGGTTCAGTACTACCTGATGATGGTCAGTCCAGGCTATAGACTGATAGGATGGAAGTTGACCTTTTGACTTTGGGATTGGTTTCCTCCTCCTCTTTGTCTGGTTATCTGGTGTTGAGGTTGTGGTTGGTGTCAAACCTGCTGACAATAATTCATAGAGAGGTTTGGCAATTCTGGAGAAGTTTTGAACATAAGGGCGATAGTAGGAAATAAATCCTAATAGTTTCCTGAGCTCTCCGACAGTCTTTGGTTGGTTGTTTCTTAAGGCAAGAACAGGTGCCGTGTCGGCTGGGTCCATAGAGTGGCCTTCTTTTGACACAATCTTGCCCAGGAATCTGACTTTATTTTGAAAAAGTTCACACTTCCTGGCTGTTAACTTGATTCCGTGTTGTTGATAACGTTGGAGTACTGACCGGACATGCTCCACATGCTCCTGGAATGATTTACTATGAACAAGGTTGTCATCTAAGTATGGCAGGCAAATCTCATCTCTCAGTCCTATTAAACATGTCTCCATACTGCGTTGGAATTCGGCTGGTGCAGAGCTCAGACCAAAGGGTATTCGGATCCATTCATACAAACCCCAAGGTGTAATGAATGCTGTCAATGGTCGACTGGCTTCTTCCATAAATCCTTGATGGTATGCTTTCCCCTGGTCTAGCACAGAAAACCATGAACTTCCTCCTAGACTATCCAGCATGTCTTGGATTCTAGGAATTGGATGACGGTCAGGAATGTACTTCTGGTTCAACTCTCTATAATAGCAACACAGTCTTAAACTGCCATCTTTCTTTCTTACGCACACAATGGGTGAGGAATATGATGATTTTGATTCTGCAATCCATCCTCGATTTATCAGATCCTGCAGATATTCCTTAACTTCTTGGTGCAGTGGTTTCGGCACAGACATGTAAGTTCTCGTGACTGGTGTACTGTCTTTGAGACGAATCTGTAACTGTAAAGAAGGAATACATCCTACATCAAAGTCATCTTTGGCAAAAGTCTCATTTGGATTTCCAATTTTCCCTTTTGGTCCTACCTTGAGTGTCTGTGGTTCAGAGGTCACCGAATTAGTAAACACATTTGCTGATTGTTTCAATTGTACTTGAGCCGGATATGTTGTTTTTATGGGCTCTACACCTCCAATCTTTGTTTGACCTGGTAACACAATGTCCCGTTAGTTGTATTCCAAACTGGAATGGTCAGTTTGGAGAATTGTGCTCTTTGAAATGAGACCAGTGTCTCACCAATATGCAGTCCATCCGGCAGGTGATAAGCCTCACTCGGTGTAAACAAAACTGTCTGAGCCTGCAAGGATGGTTTGGTGTGAGCACTACACCGGATGTATGTTACAGTATTTGCAGGGATTCTTTGGTTCTTAGTACCAGTCTTTACGATAGCACCACTGGTTTCCCTACAGTTGGCTTGTAGTAAGCTTACAAGGACTTCTGCTTTGGGGGTTGGCAGTTCCAAAGCTGTTCTTAATATGTCCACAAAACCTGGGATAACTTTCTTCCCATCAGCAACTGTCTCTTTGAATGTTTCTTCAATTATATTATAGCCGATTGGCTTCTCAGCCACTTTCTAATCCTCAGAGACTACTAGTGGTACTAATAACTGTTTGGTAGTATTACTGCTCGATGTAAGCTGAAAGGTTACCTCAATCCAACCTGAGAACGGAATCTCTGTCTCATTTGCTGCTTTCCCTTGGAGTACCCCTGGTCCCAGCAGTTCTTCAAACGATCGGAGCACAGTGTGTGGCAGTACTCGCTGTCTCCAGCCCTCATTGATAATGCTAACCTGAGAGCCAGTATCCCATAAGGCCTGGACAGGTGTTTTGTCTATTTCACAGTTCACAAGGCATCTCTTTCCAATAAGATCCAGTAGCTTGTTGTGCTTTTTCAAAGTGATGCCATTCACATTGGTTGGCAATTTTTCAGCTGTCGGGGATAGTCTTTGAGCAGGGCAGGTTGGCGTTTTCCACCAGTAGTCTGCGTTTAACTTTCCAGCCAGGGCTCTGATGGTAGGTTGCGGACTGGTTTCTTTACTACTGACATGATTTGCACTTTGGGACGCAGGTTTGGTTCTGGCACAGGTTACTGTTGGTCCCTTAACAGCAACCTTCTCCCGTTTAACTGATTTTGTTTGGCTGCTCTGCATTGTCTCGCCCTATGTCCAGCTCGACCACAGTTAAAGCAATGGTCACATGCAGTTCTCTGATCAGTCTTTTCACAAGATTGACAAGTCCCTGTCCTTCGTCCAACAGTTGTTCTAGGTCCTCCAAAGCCATGCTCTTGTCGAGTTCTCGAATCTTGGAGAAGTGTTTTCATATCGAATATTTCTTGTTGCAACTGTATTACTATCTTTTCAAGGTCAGAGTTACTCTTTGAAGGCTGTTGGATTGCCAGACTACTTGTTTGTGATGGAAGCAAAGGGATGGTGCCTGGTACCTGAGAACAATGGAGGATGTTGGCCTGGCACTCTCTTCCCTTCGTCAGGTGACTGTGCTCAGATTTCTTTTGTTTCTGCTCCCTTTCCATCTCCATGTTTGTAGCCTCATTCATCTTCTCTATGAGCAACTCATCTGAGACTGTAGGATCGTCTAAGTGTTGTTTTAGTTGAAACTTGATATGGTCACTTCTCAGTCCAGTGCCCACTGACCTTAAGAATTTCTTTTGTATAAATTCAGTGCCAAAGTGTTCATCTGAACCTTCCCCTTGTGAAACGAACAGCAAACGGTCCTTCAATGCAATGGCCCTAAATAGGAAGTTCTGGGGAGTCTCTTTACTATTCTGTGATATATATCGATCAATTGTTGGTTAAGTTCGGAAGCATTTTCCTCTTTATAATGGCTTTTTAGGATTCTCTTGAGTGGCACTAGGGTCAGTCCACTCTTCAGCTCTAGCATGCCTCTGAGACTTGACCCAGGACTAATGCCTTTCACCACAGCTTCCACAAGCTCTGACTCGGGATATCCCTTTTGCAGTCCCATGTCAATCTGGTGCATGAGGTTAGTATAGGACAGCTTATCTTTCTGTTCCTTTTCACCTATCTGACCAGCAATTTTAAAGTCCCTTCTGATTGTAACTTCTGGCAAGTTAGTATGGGAAAGTCTCTGAGCAACTAGATTAGGGTCTTGATTTGCAGGACTTTCTTTTGAGTCTTTGTCTTTAGTGCTAAGTTCTTTCATCTGTCCCTCTATCATCTTGGCCGTTTCTTGAAGTTTTTCCTCTATACTGTAGTATTGCTGTTTTAAATCCTTTAACTGTTGTTCTGCTTGAGGGTCTTTGCCACTATCGCTTGGTGCTTCCATGTTGTCTCTCTTCTCTAACTCACCAATGAATTTCTTAGTTGCCTGCAGAAATTGTGTCACCACTTCTTCACTTTCAGTCTCTACCAGTTCATCTAACACCTCATTCACTATCCGCATGTAATGGCGCCGGGTTTTTCCTTTTGCCATACTTGCTTCAGAGGCCTTTATAAACTGGCAAGTCTCCATGAGATCATCGACTGTCATGTGAATCAGGTGTTCACTGATTTCATCTTGCAACTTTTCGATATCAATACTCCTAATGTTTTTCTTTAACTTCACCACGGACAGTGTAGTCACTCCTTTTCATTTCCGGACCTTTTGGCGTTCCTTTCACCCGGCCCCACGTTGGGCACCAATTTTGTTGCACATACGGTAAATAATTCAACTGTGCGAAGGATGGGTCGGGTGAAACCAGAAGTGCTTTATTAGGAATGGCTGTAACAAACACAGAAAACCCTTAATTACATGTGACTGGATATGTTCACTGTAATCACTGTCCTGTAGGAAACAAAGTGTTAGACTTTTCGTTCCTACTTCTGTGTCTTCCTATTATCACAGAAAGTAGTTCTGCCCTCTTGTGATGGTACAATAAAAATGCAATCACTAGTATCTTCTATTGACAAAGATAGATTACTGTTATATTAGGTATTAGACTTTGGATTTAAATTTTATGGGGCTGCCTATTTTCTACACCTCTTACACCAGCATTCCCAAGTTCATATCTTCAGTTTTTTCAGCTTTTTGGATGGCAATTGTGCCAAAGTGCACTCTCATCATCTTGAGCTCCACATACAGGTATATGACGTTTACTTACTAAGCTCAGGAAACATTAGCTTTATAATGTGAATTTTCACTTTGCTATGTGAACCATCTCTACGTCTATAGTAAATTGACCTCCCGTGGATTTTCATAAGGAATTGAAGAACATCTCCTGAAGTATGTGGTTCTATTGCAAAGGTCTCAATGGGTGTTGAGTCACTTTGATGTGCCAGTACTGCAGCAGAAGCATAGCATGGATATAACTAGGAATCAATGCTTGACAATTCAGGAACCAAACCCATACAGAATTCAAAGTTAAAGCCTAATTAAATACGCCAGAATCAGGATAGGCAGCATGGACTGAACTGGACTGAATTCCCTACAATTGTTCAGTCCATTGAACAATTCTAGGGTGAAATGTACAAGAAGCACAATCCAAGTAGCAGTACGGGTCTACAATAAGGGTGGTTACTATCAGATGCAATATTTGAGTTGTTTGACTTCCTATTCATACAGCTAAGAGCTAATAGGATTCAACACAAAGATCAGCTGGCTAGATACAGTGCAGTTAGCTGAGCATACCCAGATGGATTATCTGACAGATAAAACTGCACATTGTGCAAACCAAGGTAGTATGGGTGGAAGTGCTTCCGAGTGTGTGAAAACATGCAAATGCCGCACAAATAATCTACAGAAAACGAGAGAGGCAAATCAGAAGCAGATACTGGTAGACATCTAACAAAACCCTTAGTACTTTTGTTTTTTGGGGTTTAATTACTAAAAAAGTAAAGGTAGTTCAAAGTAAATGTTCTCTCAGCTTACTAAATAAGGTGACACTGTCTTCACTTTGAATATTCAATCATGTTCAAAGAAATTTAAAACAAATTATTTTTGTTTGCACATTATTAGATTTTTTAGGTGAACACAGTTTTAACTAAGCTAATGGAACATTTACTTTGCAATGTGAATATGTACTCTCAAAGTGAACTTGCTCTATTCTTTTATCAAATTTGCCCCATTGAATACATTGCCCATTCTACATGCCTTAGCTTCACAGTTTTTAAGCATGGATAAATATGGATAAAAGTATCTACTCTACCATGCCAATAGTATCTACAAATATTTTTCTAGCTTTGGGACTTTCCAGGTGCTGAATCCCATATGATTTAATTAATTTTAATACACACCCACCTTTTAGGATACTAGTTAGTAATGTATGAAAACTAGAAAAATCATATTTAATAATGCATATTGGTCGGCATCTGATGTACCTAAATTAGACATAATTTAACAGGCTTAACCTCAGAACTGTTCATTTCTTGTACCACCTTGGATTTGATGACACTTAGAACCCCTTGTTGGTGTCATTTGGTTTGCTTTCCTCCTAGGGGGGTGATTTGGTGAGCTGGAGGCCTCCAATACTTGGTTGATCATTCAGGGGGGGGGCATATGAGCAGACGCATCTCACAGTGCTCCCGACACTTATCCTAAATTGATCCTGCCACCCCTCATTACAGACACTCAGTCTACTAGCCACCTTGCTAAAGCTACTGATATGAGAGCAGAAGACCTTGAAAATCATTTCAGATTGTGGGGTTACCAGAGAAGGTGGAGGGCAGAGACCCCACAGACTTTGTGGAAAGCTGGCTGCTTGACCTTTTTGGGAAGGAGGCCTTCACACCCCTATATGCAGTGGAGAGAGCACACAGAACCCTCCTCATCCCCTGCCACCGGGTAATCCACCGCACCCCAGCCTGACTCACCTCCTGAATTATAGACAAGCAAGCTGGCTCAAGAACAACAAAATATTCAATACAATGGCACAAGGGTCTTGTTCTACCCAGCCTTCTCTGCCGAGGTCCAGAAATGCAGAGCACGGTTCTCTGAGGTTAAAAAGTGCCTGCAGAAATTGCCTTCCGCCAGGCTCGGAGACCAGCTGCTGAGGGGGACTGAACTTGCCCATTTCATTGATGAAGTGTTCTACTATTATGTATAGGCTGAGAGCCAACTACAGCTACTTTCTATTTACTTCAGTGATTTGCTACGCTGAAGGTGGAGAGCTGTACCCTAATCTTTTGCATCGTATGGTTAATTTTTCCGTGCTATTTTTGACAAAATGTTATGTCTTATTGCTGTGGTACCTGTGGCTGAGAGAGCCAGTTGTTCTCTACTTTTCAGTGTTTTTACAGTCCTTGGAAATATCTAACATTTGCATATGTTACACCACTACTACATTGTTGATCTCCTGATTCCAGTTTGATCTACTGTTGCAAGATGTCGTCCGTTACTGCCTGACCGTACATGTTGGAGTGCCGTTGTGCTCATTGTCTCAAC
This sequence comes from Staurois parvus, assembly GCF_062004578.1. Lineage (NCBI taxonomy): Eukaryota > Metazoa > Chordata > Amphibia > Anura > Ranidae > Staurois > Staurois parvus. Next base: position 1,689,165 of record NW_028318513.1, on the reverse strand, counting down.
CAGTTTGGTCCTTTTTTTCCCGGAGCAATCTTCCATCTCTATCCCAGACCCTTTTGGACTCTAGGTAGATCTGCAGTGTACCTTAACATAACGATATAAACTACTTATCATTCAGCCAGTATGCTACCCATCCTTATGGTCCCCCATTGGATGCAAAATCAATATATCCTGTTATTTAACTGCCTCTACTCATACAATGGCTAGGATACCAATAGTGTCATGGAACATTAGGGGGTTGCATGATCCCCTGAACCTACCTTACCTCTCTGCACAAGCACTTACCTGCCTTTTGTGCCTTGTAGGAAACACATCCTACACCTGACTCTGTATATTGTTTGAACTTTACGTGGGTGGGCAAGGCGTACCACTCCACTCACACTACTCGAGGGGTGTGAGTGTACTGGTACAGTTTTCTGGATTTCCAAGAATTCGACCATGTTATATATGATGAGGGTGGATATGTTACATTCCTGTGTCGCTTATTCACTTTGAATTCATCTTTGGCTCCATAGTCACCCAGGGGGAAAAAAACTTTTCCTGTTTTTCTAAATCCTATTTATCATTGTCCTGCATAGACCTGTGCTTGTGTTCTTTGCTTGCTAAATGGTATGTCCATGATATTTCCTACTCCCTTAGGGGAATATCCAATCACTCCCCTATAATAGTCAAATTGGAGGTTCGACCTCCCTCTACTTTGTCCAAAGCCCCATGGAAATTTAATGCCTTTTGGCGGCACCTTTTCCCATCCACCGATCATATAAAATCACAGAGATCTGATATTTGGACCGTTAATGCAGATTCCTCTAGCCTTGGCACTGTTTGGGAATCCTTTAAGGCCTTCCTTCGTGGGCTCTTCATCTCAGAGATGCAGGCTGTTAGACATGCTACTAATGAACAGAGGGATAGGGCAGCACAGTTGGTGAACCATTTGGAGGCAGACTTTATAGTGGATCCCTCTGATCCGAACAGAGAGGCCTGGCTGTCTGCTCAGGAAGTGTATACCCGTATTACCTCTTCCACTGCAGACCAAAAACGCTTCTTCTGCAGATTGGCCTTTTATGAAAAGGGGGAGCAGACTGGTTGCTTTTTGGCTAAAATAGCATATTCCCATCAGATATTCCCTTCCATTGGTGCTTTACGTACACGAGAGGGGTCAGTTGTAAATTCCTCAAATCAGATACTGGCTGAACTTGTTCATTACTATTCTGCCTTGTATCAGTCTAAACAAACTTACTCTGCGGATGCCCTCACTGAATATCTGCACCACATTATTGCCATTGCTCACTGAGGCCTCTAGAAGACAACTGGATGCCCCTCTGAATTTGTAAGAGCTCCAGCTGGCAACCAGCCAGTTTCCAAACTCAAAGGCCCCAGGGGAGGATGGCTTACCCATGGAAGTGTATAAATACTACTCGGAAACTATATTACCACATTTACTTGAAATGTTTAATGATGCAAAAGACTGATGTTGTCTTCTGGTTTCCAAGACCAGGGCCAATATAGTTTTGTTATTGAAACTGGGTAAAAACCTGTTAGACCCTGGTTCGCATAGACTCATATCACTCCTTCAGAACGATGTAAAGATTTTGGCTAGAGTCCTAGCTCTTAGGTTGAACAAGGTCATATCCTCTAATATACACTCAGATCAACCCCAGTTTATGCCCCAAAAGTCTTCGGCTATTAATATACGCAGATTATTTCTAAATATACAGTCAAGAGCAGATAATATGGGTGATCAAGCTTTAATATCCCTTGATGCTCATAATGCATTTCATAGCATTGAATGGGCTTACCTTTGGGCCATCATGCGCAAATTTGGGTTTGGGGAGGGCTTCATTTTGTGGGTTAGACTCCTTTACCATGCCCCTAATGTGACCATCAGGGAGGCGGGTAAAATATCCCATTGTTAAGGGCATCTGTTCTGCGTTTGAGAGCTACTATTCTCAACTCTATAATCTTTCCGCAGCGAATCTTGATGCCTCCCTGCTGGCTATGTTCCAAAATATTATGGAGACGGCGTTACCTGTTCTAGATCCCCAAGATGCATTGGATCTGGAGGAGCCCTTCTTGATTATAGAAGTTCTTGGGGCAATTAAGGCCCTGAAAACTGGTAAGTGCCCGGGTCCTGATGGATTCACCCCACGCTTTTATAAAATATTCACCGCCCAATTAGCCCCACTTCTGGTCCAAGCGTTTAATGTTATCGATGATTTGAATTTACCTTCATCAGTTTTTTTGTCCGCCACTATTTCGGTTATCCCTAAGCCGGGTAAAGACCCTTCTCATTGCGGTAGTTATCTCCCAATTTCTCTACTTAACCTGGACGTTAAGCGTTTTGCTAAACTTTTAGCAAACCATCTTTCCCCTTTTCTACCAACCTTGATCCACCACTACCAGGTTGGCTTTGTCCCGGGTCGTGAAGTTAGGGATAACACTTCTAAACTATCCATCTTATCTCTTATATCAAGCAACACGGCTTAAAGGCTTGCCTACTTTCATTTGACGCTGGGAAAGCATTCGATCTCGTCGACTGGCGCTTTCTCCGTCTTACCTTGGAACAGATCGGTTTGGGTTCGCAGTTCCTTGCTCGGATTATGTCCCTCTATTCTCATCCTTTGGCATCTGTCCTGGTCAACGGTATGGTTTCTTCATCCTTTCCCATCTCGAATGGGACCAGACAGGGATGTCCCCTTTCACCCCTTCTCTTTGTTTTAGTAATTGAACATGTTGCGAGAGCCATACGAGCTAACGACTCAATCTTGGGCATCCACACTCCCTCTGCACATCACAAATTATCCTTATACGCCGACAACCTTCTAGTTTACGTTCAACAGCCACTTATTTCCCTCCCAAGTCTTTTCCACGAATTTCATAGATTTGTTTCCTTCAGCAACTTTAAACTTAATATCTCTAAAACGGAGGCCCTCAATATTTCTTTACCTCCCCATGTATTGATGAACCTTCGGCCTAACTTTTCATTTCAATAGCGTTCAAAGGCTGTCACCTACCTGGGGATCCTGATTTCGGCCGATTTTAATGCTCTAATTTCCTTTAATTATTTACCCTTACTTTCACGTATCCAAAAGGATTTGGCTTCATGGGGCGCTTCAACCCTGCCCTGGTTTGGCCGCATCAACACCCTCAAGATGGATACCTTGCCTAAGATACTATACATTTTTCAGACTGTACCGATCACTGTCCCTAGGAGTTTCTTCCTTTCATTACGCTCCCTTTCGATTAGATTTATTTGGCACCATGGGTTTCCCAGGTTAAAACACAGATTACTTACTTATCTGAAACTCGAGGGCGGAGTGCGTTTACTGGACTTTGAGCTTTATTACAGAGCCACATTACTGGCCCAGACGCTTGATTGGTTTCCTAGACCCCTCCATAAAGCCTCTTGTATGATTGAACAGGATCTTTCTCAGGTTGATCTTCGGGCATTACCATGGGGGTATGACCGGGAATATCTGCGTTTTCCCGGATTGTCCCCTTTGACTTTAGCTGTCATGCGGTTGTCGTATAAACGAGGCATGATTACTCTTTTATCTTCTGATCCCTCTCCTTTATCACCACTATTTGATAACCCCACTCTTCCTCAGGGGTTGGTCTCTATTGAACCCTTTACACGCGCTTCCTGGCCCGTAGTCCGGGACTTTATCTGCCCCCAATCGGGTCTTCCACTCCTTCAGGGTGGGTCTAGGGATTGGTTAATCACTCTACACCTATCCTTCTTTTGTAAGCACTTGCACTCTTCCTCCAACATTCATCGCCCACTTTCTGAGATTGAACGGCTGTGCTCCCTCTCTGAACCATTGAAACACGTTTTAGCTTCTCTATAAAGTGCTCCACAATGCTCTTCACTCTGAACTCCCTCCCTACACTAAGGCATGGGCTCCAGACCTAGGTAAGGACATTCCGGCGAAAGATTGGTCTACGTCGTTCCACTTTACTCATAAATCGTCTATTTCTTGCTACTGACAAGAAAATAATTTTAAGCTTCTTTCTCAATGGTACAGGGATCCCCTCTCCCTACACAAAATTTTTCCTTCTACACCTGATCTTTGTTGGCGCTGTAATAGAGCTGTTGGTACACAGCTCCACATTTGGTGGGATTGTGATCAAATACAACCCTTCGGGCGACAAGTCTTTGCTGTATATAACCGGATCTATGGTGAGTCCTTGGCCCCTTCGCCAGAAATTGCTCTTCTATCTATATTACTGGGCTCATGAGCAGCACAGAAGAAAAGTTTATTGCGCTTCTTTCTGTCTGCGTCCCAACAATTGATACCCCTCTTTTAGAAAACAGCCACCCCCCTCCTTTCCCGATGTGGGTCTCCGTGCTTAATGATACCCTGCGTATGGCAGAAATGCTAGCGTTTACCAATGATACCTATGATAAACATAAGTTGCTGTGGTCGATCTGGCTCCATTTCTCCTCCTCTGTGGCTCTCTGAGATATGTGTTCCCCTGTTGCGCTCTAGTGGAGTTGAGCCTTGCTCCGACGACTAATTTTCATTTTGGCTAACCTGCAGATCGGACCCTGCGGTCCGTGCCGAGTTGCAGGCGGCGGGGTCGCTTAGGTGAGATTCGGTTGAGGAACCACCCTACTGTTGCTTTCTACTGTCCCCATCTCCAAATCCCCTCTCTTCTCTCTCTTCTCCTCTTTTGCTTTCCGTTCCGCTGGCTTTTTTCTTCCTCCCCGCCTTTTTTTTTTTAATTTACATCTTTGGTTGTATGGAGTTTTCTCATATTGTTTCAGACATCTCGCCCGGAGATACCCCCCTGATACTTTATTATGTTATACCTCGGTAATATAAGTTATTGATCCTTCCCTCTTGCAGTTTTACTGCATAAATTTCATACATCCACATGGATCATAACCTCATCTGTGTTGTTTCTTTTGTTTACCTACTTGTACATGTTCTTTATACTTTTCATGCTATGTCTGTTAAATTTATGCAAAATAATAAAGACAAATTTGCCTTTAAAATATCCCATTGTTTCCCACTGTAGAGAGGCACTAGACAGGGCTGCCCACTGTCCCAACTCCTTTTTGCCCTTGCCATTGAACCTATGGATGCCCTTATTTGGCCTAATGAGCTAATCCATAGGTTACACTATGGTGAAAAAATTATGCTCTACTCTGATGACTCCATGCTTATGTTGGGAGATACCTCCTCCTCTTTACAAGAAGCCATGAACGACATTACGACCTTTGGTTCTTACTCTGGGTTGGTCATAAATTGGTCCAAATCATCTCTTATATTATTAGATAGCAAACCGAGTCTGCAGACACTTCCGCCTCAAAATATTCTCCTTCTTGCCTTCTTTAGAGACACGGTTAAGGTATGGTCCAAGCTCAAATTCTCACTGGTAGGCAGGGTCAATCTCATTCAAATGATTCTTATGCCACAATTACTGTATATCTTTCACAACTCCCCAGTTATTATCCCTTTGAAAATGTTCCGCATTACTGACTGAATATCTCTCTCTCTTCTTTTTCAATCTAAAACTCCCACACTTAAATTAGAGCAATTGCAAATGTGTTTTGCTACAAAAAGTATGGAACAAAGTTATGCATGTTATAAGTGATGCAACAAGTTACAGGCTTTTTCAGGTTTAGCCCTATTTGGAGTAATGCTTATTATAGGGAATTTAGTCTTTTACAATATGGTACAAAGTGGAAACAATATGGTATTACTCATTTACGTAATATTTTTCATAATGGTAACTTATGTTCTTTCTTAGACCTTCAAGTACAATTTCACCTCCCTTCCCAGATGAATTTTATTATTTGCAATTCAGCATGCGCTAAGGGCACAAAAAGGAATTGGAATTTGGGCCTGTTCCCCTACTTTCATTTTTAACCATATGTCTGAAGTGACTTCCTATAAGGGATTCATATCACATGCCTATGCTATTTTACCAATTTTTTTGCAAGACAACCCCTTTAGGACAGCCTCCCAGTGGGAAAGGGATGTTGGGAGCCTTGAAGGGGAACAGTGGGAGGAAGCCCTCTTGGTGGTTCAAAAGTGATCCTTAATTGTGGCCCATCACCTCTCCCAACTAAATATACTTCTGAGAGTCCATTTTATACCAGTAAGGCTTTTCTGTATGGGTATAAGAACGGACCCCCTCTGTATTCGCTGTGGTAGGGATCATGGTGACCTGATACACTTGCTGTGCAGATGCCTGAAACTACACCTTTACTGGAGGGAGGTTGTTGCTACTATTAATAGGGTCCTCCAAGCTCAGATTCCAGAAGACCCTAATGTAGCAATTGTACGTACAAATATGGATGCGAACATCCATTTTGGTAAAGACCCTCCATCTTGTATAATTTCTCGCTCCAAATCAGCTCCCCCCTCCCTCTCTGTTGAGTGACACGTGCTGGGTTCAACAGTGCACAGGACACATGGTTGTAAACACAATTAGCTGATGCCAGGGTGTCTGTCCCACTCTTGCTCTGAATGCTCTGAAGCTGATCGTAAAGCTATAAACCCATCAGTCACTGGACTTCAAAAGCATTCCGGGATAGCAGTAAAACATATATCTCATGTGGAGACCACTTTTTTATACACTTTCATAATTTCTCGTGAGAAATACATACAAGAATACAAAGCATATATTTGGATAGCTCAGTTTAAGGCGAGTCGCCTGATATCTTACACCCCTAGATTAAGTCTACCCGAGATCAGAAAGCGATATCTTTTTAACTGTCACAGGTAGATATGTCATATCTGATATCTAGACATTCAGTAGATGATTCTGCATATTATCCTACCAGTGGATAGGATGCTCCATGTACCTATGGAAGATTATTGACCATGGTATAAACGCGCGAGGGATTAGGTCAAAGCAGAGTTCCCCGCCTAAACACCCTCCCCAAATGAGGCTATTGGTTCTCTGCTTTAAGAAGACACCCTGCTGGTGGACTAGAAAATAGGCTGTCAGGTCAAAGAGAGATAAGATGAAGAGATCTCCCTTTTAACACCAGGAACCAACTTTTGGAGAAAAGGCACCCTTTTGCTCTGACACTTGAACGCTGCTTAAACCAAGGCTGACGGCACGTATTCTACCTCTCTAAACTTCTTTCTGTTACCTCTCTGTTGTAGTATTGCTCTCTGTATTTATACTGTGTATATATATATATATATATATATATATATATATATTGGCAACATCTTTATCTGTAAATATTGTTATTGCACCCTTTTGACCTTTTTAGTAATAAATCCTATTATCTGAAAAGTGTTGAACTGTTTCTAAAGCTCTTTAATGCAAACTAAGAATCCCTGTCTCTGAAGAGTGCTACTGTGTGTTTTAAACTTCTGAATACATCTGCCTGCGGTGACAGTGTGTATACAGACGCTTATTCAAACATCATAGTGTTACTGCTAAGATTGGCGAGTTTCCTCTTTCTCTGTACAAAAAGGAGGTGGTGGCAGTGTGAAGGATTAATTGCGTAATTATCCTGACCCAGTAACAATCACTCTCAGGCTGCGGTACATAGATTGTGGTCCATTAGCTGGAAAATCTTTGTGCAGGGTGCAGCTGAGCGTGGTATTGTTACGCACGTGACAGCACAGTTTTAGATTGGCTAGTCCTTCGGTCACATGTTGGTGAGAAGGGCTGGGGGTCTGACGCCACATCCGTCACACCTAAGTGCTGTCTTTTGCTCTTTCTGTTGAAGATATCCCTAAGCAGGCCATAGTTAGAGCCCTCTTGCAGGTGCGTAAGTTGATTCTGAGACACTGGAATTCTGCTGGCCCTCCCTCACTGAAAGAGTGGGTGGCCCACATGGGGGATACCCTTAGGCTTGAAACATATATATATATATATATATATATATCAACACAGAGCCTGCACTGCTAAATTTGAAAAATTGTGGTCCTCATGGCTGGACACTCCTGGTCTAGCCCCTGTAGTTCTGATTATGGACCGCATATTGTGATAGCTTGATAATGGGAATGATCTATTGACACTGTTCCTTTTAGAATTCTGTGTACTGGTATGGTATGGCATGGTATGGTATGGTGTTTGTGCTTTTCTCCTATTCCCTTGCTGTTCTTCAATATATTGGTTTTTTAATCATTGTAATAGGTTGCTTAGACCATGCTATGTATCCTTGATGTGCTCTGGATCTTTGTACACTTCTTTTTGTTTAATAAAACCCTTTTCTTGAGAAAAAAAAAATAAAAGATATATAAATGTATGGATTAATGAAAACTGAGTGATTGATGTTTTCTTGTTCAATGTGTCTATTATTCTACAAATGTAAATACAGATAGACAACTTAAGCAGTGTGCTACAAATAAATGCAGTCAAAGTAGTGCAAAAGCACGAAACCTCAGGTTGTTTAATTGCAGTAGAAAGTATCTATGTATAAACACTGGTAGAACTGGGGGTTTAAAGCATATGAGGGGTGTTATCCAGGAGGAGCATTTTAGAAAGCAACACCATAGTAAGAAAAGTAAGTAGTGATAGGAGAAGGGGGGAGGAAAAAAGGTGAGGTTATAGAAGACAAGGAGTGGTAAGGGGTAGGGGTCAGGAGATGGGAGTAGGAATGTTAACAGGCCCATTCACCCCCTTATAAAGACAAAAAGTATTGGTCAAATCTCACGGGGAGGAAGGAATATGTCCAGGGTAGCCAATTGGAGAGGAAATTCTCCATTTTATTGTTAAGTTTAGCCTTTATTTAATCATGAAAAATGACCAAATTTATCCTGGATTTAGTTTTGTTCAGAGAAAGAGTAGTCATTTTCTAGGCCTTGGCAAGTGTCTGTTTTGCCACTGTAAGGAAATGTAATGTCAGTTTGAAGCTATGGGGTTGATTTACTAAAACTGGAGGGTGGAACATCTGGCGCAGCTGTACATGTCAACCAATCAGCTTCTAACTACAGTTTGTTCAATTAAACTTTGACAATGCAGAGACAAAACACTGGTTTCTATGCAGAGCTGCACCAGATTTTGCACTGTCCAGTTTTAATAAATCAACCCCAGTGTTTGCTAATGCCAGAATGTTTGAAATTCAAAGGCTAAAAAAGGGATTAGGATGTCTGAAAGTTCAGTGATCATCTGGAAGACATCTTTCCAAAATTGGTTTATGACAGGACAGGACCACCACACACGAAGAAAAGTTCCCACCTGAACACAGTCCAAGAAGCATCAAGTAGGGTATTCTGAAACATAGTGAGCGATTCTGGAGTCAACTAGGTACCATCTTGTCATAGGAAAGGAAACATAGAGACATTTCTGATCAGAAACACGAAGCATCAAAACCGCTTAGATTTTATTTATTTCAGGTACTTATATAGTGCCGTCAATTTAAGCAGTGCTTTACATATATATTGTACATTCACATCAGTCCCTAATCCTCAAGGGGCATACAATCTAAAGTCCCTAACGTACATTCACATACTAGGGCCAATTTAGACAGGAACCAACTAACCTACCAGCATGTCTTTGGAGTGTGGGAGGAAACCGGAGTACCTGGAGGAAACCCACACAGGCACAGGGAGAACATGCAAGGCAGATGGTGCCATGGTTGGGATTCGAACCGACGACCCTAGTACGGCCAGGTGGAAGTGCTCACCATTTAGCCACTGTGCCTCACAGGTTTCATTAAAATATCCTCTTGAATTCCCTTTCCCGACTGAGGAGGAGGTGCTATGCTTGGGATTTAATTAGTGTTTCTCACAGGACTTGGATAAGTTCAAATTAGTAAAAGACATTCACCATTTTACATGTAAGTTGATGCCAAATATTCTAGATAAGGATCTGGTAACAAGCATACAAAGGTTTGCAATAGTTGAATGAGACTTATTCCAGCCAACATTATACTGAAACAAACTAGGGCATATTGCCACAAAATACATGATCACATTTATTTAATATAAAATGAGAAATATAACTCACCTGTGAATAGACAGGTGGGCTTAGCCCATAACTATAATACGTCCTTTATTACATTTATTGCATCACATGTAAGAGGACCCCATGGGATGATTGTGACTTTGATAGTGAGAGAGGAATGCTGCTGGATATACCTATTAAAGGCCACAAGGCCCCTGGGTCTCAATGAGATCATGAACTTTAAAGTGTTCTCATAACACAAAGGGGTGGTAGACTGAGCATAAGGAAGATGATACATCCACTTATTATAGAGATTGTTTAGACATCTGTAGGCGCTCAATATGTAAACTCAGTATGTAAACTAGGAGAGTCTTTGGGGTCGATTTATTAAAGGCAAATAGGCTGCTCACTTTGCAAGGAAAGTTGCACTTTGCAAGATAATTTTCCCCAGAGCTTAATGAATGAGGTTAATATCTGCTGATTTCCATCATCTGATGATGTGCAAGCAAAAATGCTGCATTTTTATTTTCCTTGCAAAGTGAAATGTCACCTCAATTATTAAACTCTGGGGCAAATTCTCTTGCAAAGTGAATAGCAATTTTGCCTTTGGCAAATCAATCCCTTTGCCTCAACAGATAATGTGGAATGATTTTATACATTAATTTATTGTCTTAAATTTATAGACTGAAAATATGGGATATAAATTATGTGTGGGGGCATTGGATAACAAGTGAATGCTGTTCTTAAGTTTCTTCTCCTACGCTAGGAACTAGATTTGTGAGCACAAGGAAGCCACACAGGAACTAAATAAGGGCTGTTCCTGCAAGTAACAATTAGGAATGATCACCTTTTCCCTCTTCCCCTTTGCAAATAGAGCAAGGGCATCCGTACCTAACAAGGCTGTGGTGCCAATAATGATGTAATTTATTTCTTGCATACAAATGGCCCTATATGGCAGTGGTAGATACCAGGAGCACTGCCTTCCATTCTTGGGAGTGACATAGGAAGTATGGAGCCACTGCAGGTTTAGTGTGGATGCACAACAGCGCATGCACTACCTAACGGTTGTAACTGCAATGTATGGTGTCCTAATGGATAGGAATACAGATGTGAAGGAATGGATCCCTTCCTCGTGTCTTTGGGTTTACCACCTGAGGGAGCTCTCTATGTGAGGCTGACAAGTTAAATTTGGTGAACTTCTTTTCTTTGGGATAATGTACAACAAAGTAGCTGGCCACTGGTTGTATATTGATCAATGCAAGATATAGTGCATGGGATTTAATATTGTTTATTTCTCCTTGCCAACCTTACTGAGTAGGATTCAAACCCAACTGTAGGGATCTCTTTAATACATATGAGAGTTGCATGATTGGCCAGATGTTTTACTATAGGTAATATAGGATAGTGGAGATGTACTAGATTGTAGTTTGGCAAGCGGCTTGAGGCATTGGGCTTTAAACACAGGATACCTACAACACATATGAATTGCTTATCTATAAATTTTAACAAACACAATACAGCCAGGCAACTAGCTTTTCAGTGGGAAGCCAGACATTTAACTTTGAGGGTTTCTAAAGTAAACCCACAAAGAAAAATGCAATTTGTTGTAACTTACCAGTTGTTATATGTAGTGGCTGCATTATTTTTATTTATTTTTTTTAGGCTAAGAACATTTTCAGCAAGAACGGAAAATACCTTTTAGAAGTGCCCTTTAACTTCCTGTGAATTTAACTGATATACTAAACAATGTTATGTTCCTTCTACACTGTCTCCTATAAAAATATCACCATGTAATGGAGATGAAGAGAGGAAGATGTGTTTGTAGTGCTACCATAGGCTGGCAAACGTGTCTACCTGCAAAAATACAGTGAAGTAAGTGAGCATTGTAACCCCAAGAGAGGATATGTGTTATTCAAAAGATTACTGGGGGAAAAAAGGAAAAGAAAAACCCTAGGAAAAGAAGAAACTAACACAGCGAACACATCTGTTGCAGTATATTATTTTTGTGTGTTAAGATACATTTCAAAGTCAATTTAAAACTACGGGGCCGATTTACTAAAACTGGAGAGGGCAAAATTTGGTGCAGTTGAGCATGGTAGCCAATCTGCTTCTAACTTCAGCTTGTTCAATTAAGCTTTGACAAAAAAACTTGGAAGAGGATTGGTTTCCATGTGGAGTTGTACCAGATTTTGCACTCTCCAATTATAGTAAATCAACCCCCAACCCCAATGTCCAGCTAACACTCTCCTGTTCACAGGGATAACACATCTGTAGCATTTCACAGTAGAATGAGCAGCAGTGTCACCCTATTAAAGGAAGAAAAAAAACATCCACTATACATCCAGTACATCTATGTCACAGTAGGAACTCAGAAAAATGAAAACTGCTGTGTTAATACACACTGGGGTTCATTTTCTAAAACTGGAGAGTGCAAAATTTGATGCAGCCCTGCACAGAAACCAACCATAAAATTAAAAACATCACGGAGACTACCACTGCATCATATATTACACATGGTGTGAGGACTCTTAATTAAATTGACATTTGTGCACTATATATATATATATATATAATTATTATTATATTTGTTCATACATAACACATATTTGCTTGCAAACCCCAGAAAATAATTATGTGTTTAAAGGCCTAACTTTTATATTTTATATCAATATCATAGAAACCAAGCAGCTTCCAGTTTTAACTGAACAAGCTGGCATTAGAAGCTGAATGGGCTACTGTTCACCGCTACACCAGATTTTGTACTCTCCAGTTTTAGTAAATCAACCCTATTGCATCATACATGTAATTTCGGTGTTGCCCATAATTATACTTGGGGGTTTATTTATATTTTATTTACCTAAGATTCACACATATATCTAATTGAATCCAATTAGAATATGTGTGAATCCTGAGTGAAAGTTGTATTGTGAGTTGGATTACTATGTTAGTGATGCACCTCAGTGTTTCTCAACCTTTTTTCAGTCAAGACACCCTTTAAAATTGTGCACAGTCTTGAGGCACGCCATTCTAAAATAGGGTGCTTCAAGACTGCCCATCATTTTAAAAGGGCACCCCATTCTATATTGTGAAAAACTATTCTAATAGTTTTATATAACACAGCAACATCCACACATGTAGGACACCCAACGTTAGAGGTGTTTTACTGATACTGACTAGTATTCCAGTGTTTCTCTTCTCCCTCAGTTTTTCTCCATCACTGAGCTAATGTGACCCCAGCACTGAAGGAGAGGAGGAAGTGGAGAGTCAAACTAGGATGCTGTGCAGGCAGATGACATTCTTCTTATCAACGGATGATGCCATTGTTTGTCAGGACACCAGCTGCTAGAAGGTTGTAATGGTGCACAATGAAAACCTATGGCTTTGAGTAACTAAAAGTCAGGCTTGTTCCACCCGCTGGCTTGTATACAAGTTTTGGGCAATTTTTAGACATTTTGCCAAGGCACCCTTGAAGAAACCTCAAGGCACCCCATGGTGCTTGGGCACCTTGGTTGAGAAAAGCTGATCCACCTAGTGGATGCTGGTAAAGAGGGGGAAGGGATCTAATACTGCAGCTTTTCCACCAGTGTGGTCAGGCAGTTATTTTAATTGCTAATAACCTTCTTTAAAATGAGCATAAAAACATGTACTGAAAGCTGCAGAGAAGGTTAATTATAAGTCATCATTGCCATCCCAATCTGCTTACTATTATTTTTTATTGCACAACACTATATGAGTTGCAGTGCGCAGACATCCAGAAATTACATATGGCTTTATTAGCATATACTCTTTGTGCCGGAGGCCTTTTTAAATGAAGACTCTGTAAAAAAAATAAAGAAAATAAAAGTTAAATGATTCCAACTCTTGTAAGAAAACATTCAAATACATTTTCTTTGTTTTAGACGTTTTCTACAGGCAAGCTTTGGGAATGGAGCAATCAATACACAGTCAATGTTGGTCACTTCAGTGTAAGCTTTCTTTATATTTATTGTCGGCCTTTGAAGTAAATAGGTCTTAAGCTTGTGGCATTTCATTATAACTTTTTCAAAATAATGATGCTGCCCTCAGTCTTTTTTTTTTAGCTATAATTTATGTTCAATGCACTAGTCCTAGTCACACAATACTGTAGAGCCTGCAGAGGTGGAGATAGCCCTTAATGAGAAGAGGTTTCGCCTTTATCTCTTTTATACTTCAACCATTATCTTCCCCTGTCTATAAGCATGTGGTTACCACTGACAATAATGCTCACAGGCAACAAATGCTGATGAGTTTTCTATGCAGTCCTCACAATAAGTCTATCAAAACAACCTGGAAAAATTATGAACCACAGTGACAGACAAATAGAACCAGCTCCAGCATGAATTTACAGTCCAAATGCAATGTCCCTTTTAATTCTTCAGGCTTTTCTTATCTCTGCTGTTGCTCTTCTGGCTAGGAGATAACAGTAATTCTTGTGTGTGTGCTATTTTTTTCCAACTGAGTAAGATGTTCCTTGTGTCTTTCTGCTTGCTAAAGATAAAGGGTTAAAGACCAACTTGTGTTGGTCGCTTTGTGTTGGGAAAAAAAGTAATCAGTATTCAAGAGATTGTTATCAGTGGTACAGCGTACAGAACAGTAATTTTGCCTGCTTCGGTTCTTTTTTTTTTTTCCTCTTTTTTTATGAATGCACATAATGCCTGGAGTGTTGGGGCCAGATAAAAGAATTAGTGTTAGCAGAGGAGGACGGAGGCACAAAGTACAGCAGAGAATTAGAATGTCTATCTTTGTCTCTTGCAGCTCATCCAGCCAGCCAGGGTTCTGAGCTTGTAAACAATTTAATCTTTTTGCTACAGTTGAAACATAAAGACAGCAACCTTCTTTCCAAATGGAGATGGGGAAGGAGGAGGGAAAGGAATGGGAAGAGCTGATGATAACTTTTTGCAGCTGATTTAACCCTTGTTGAGGCTTAAAATGCTGGTCGGTTGCATCAGGTATGCATGCTATATAAATTATGAATGCATTTTAGATTTTATTAGAGCAGTGCATTTATAGAAGATATATATATATATATATATTTAAATGCAAATAAATATTATTATTATTATTCATGATTTATATAGCGCCAACAGTTTGCTCAGCGCTTTACAATATAACGGGAGACAATACAGCAACAAGACAGTTCAATACAAGAGGGAAAGGAGGGCCCTGCTCCTTGGAGCTTACAATCTAAGAGGGAGGGGCTAGTGGTACAAAAGGTAGGAACTGTGGGGGATGGACTGGTAGGAGGAAAAGAAGATTCTGTTATTAGCTGAGGGCAGGATAGGCTTCCCTGAAGAGATAGGTTTTCAGAGATCGCCTAAAAGTGAGCAGAGTAGGATAGGTTAAATATTTACAGGGTAATTAATGGTAGTGAACTCATCAAAAAATTACATTCAGATTGTTTTTATTGGAAATATTGGAAAGAATTCTGATGCAGCCTAAGTCTCACTTCACACTATTGCAACCTGAAAGACGCACGACTTGCAGTGCGACTTTGCCAGGCCACTTGAGTACGACTTTGAAGCAACTCTGAAGCATCTCTTAGATCAGTGTTTCTCAACCTTTTTTCAGTCAATGCACCCTTTAAAATTATGGACAGTCCTGAGGCACCCTTAAATTATGGACAGTCCCGAGGCACCCTTAAATTATGGACAGTCCCGAGGCACCCTTAAATTATGAACAGATCCGAGGCACCTTTAAATTATGGACAGTCTCAAGGCACCCTTAAATTATGGACAGTCCCAAGGCACCCTTCAAAATTATGGACAATGCCTTTTTAGAAGAGATATAGATACATATATAGCAAAGAGATCAGTGGGAGGTCTCCAGTGTCGTCATCCTGCTGCTTCTGCCGAGCAAAACCCTGGACAATATTCACTGCTCTCAGGTGGAGCCTAAGCAGCAGAGGGGATCCCTACCTGAACCTGCGTTCTTCACTAGCAGCCCAGCTGGGACCAGGCTCCATATATCAGACCAGTTAAGAGATCAATGGGAGTTTCCAGTGTCTTCATCCAGCTGCTTCTCCCCAGCAAAACCCTGGACAATATTCACTGCTGTCAGGTGCAACCTGAGCAGCTGAGGGGATCCCTACCTAAACCTGCATTCTCCACTAGCAGCCCAGCTGAAACCAGGCTTCATATATCCTCAGAGAGATCAACAGATCCCGGGGTGAGCTCTCATAATGTTTCATTAGAGGATTCCGGGGAACTACAAGACTCTAAGTGAATTTCCTACAAACCAACCAGTTTTATACACAACCCTAAAATACTGATGTTTGAGTCTCAGCAAAGCTCGCACCATGTAGAAAATTAATCCTTATGCATCAACTTAAAATGGAAATACAAGGCATAGGAGTCAGAGTAAGCCATATTGAGAATAACATTAGTGAATTTGCATTTACCTTTGCTGAATTTGTGGACTCTCAATAACCCAATAACAGTGAGGATGGGATTACCAAAAGATTGTTCCCCCTGCAATAAAAAAACCCAGGGCACACCTGAATCACAGTGCCTAGCTGAGTTTTAAAGCCACTTTCACAATTGTGGTGCTGCATGACATGCCCCTTGGAGGGATGATTGTGGAGTGTGTCCACAGCAAGGGCGGACTGACCATTTGGAAACTCGGGCACTGCCCTAGGGCCCGGGGTCAGTAGGGGGCCCCATGAGATGCCCCTGGTACCTTTTTCATAGGCTTTTTTGAGTTTGGGCAAGGACACAGGGGCCCCATGATCCCCTATTGCCTGGGGGCCCCATGAGTTGTCAGTCCGCCCCTGGTCCACAGGCTGCTGAAACCCTATCACTTACCAGAAAAGCTCCTCAGAGAAGTTATAACACTCATTTGTTTTTATCATTGTCAGTTTTTTTGATCAGAAAGCAGGCTGGTTGGAAAAAAAACTGAACAAATTGCCCCATCTATACATTTGAGGTGGAAATCCTGCCTGCACTGCTGTATTCTGAAAGCATGACTCCTCCACTGTCTGAATTTGAACATTTACCAGCAGTCCTGTTCAGGAAGTGGTGATTATTAGATCGATCGATGGATTGAAATTTGGCTAGTACCTGCTGAAACTTTTCGGTCTATCTATGGCCAGCTTATGTCCCTCTAAGGAGTTCACTTGCTCATCGGGGATCTGTATGATGATCCCCACTGAGAAGGCAGATCTGTAGTCCGCTTATGCAGAGTGGACACAGACACAGCCTGCTCTCCTCTTTGAGAGGTCAAATGTAAATGGACCACTTTGTCAATTTACACCTATCATATCCAATCCTCTAGATGGAAGGGAAACACCTTGGCTATTTACACATGACTTTTTACACAGTTCCATAGAGGAGAATGTCTGATTGGATCCGCCTAAAAAAACTGACAGACTCAACTGCTCTGCCCACGTGATGGGAGTCTAAATCTCTAGACAACAATAGCATCCCTTCTCACTAGTAACACTCTGTGGAACTAATTGTGATGTGAAGTGGTGGAAGATGCCCTGGTGTTATTGAAAAATGGGATATTATCCCTCACACGTAGACTACTAGTTATGAGAAATCACCAAGAAAAGAATCTCTTTACTGGAATAAAGTACACCTAAGAAAAATGAATGAGACACATGGAAAATTTACAGAACATAACCCACCACTGTTACAAGATATGCTATGACGTGATCTCATATGATGTAAACTGTAATTGTTCATTATTTTTGAACACGTGAAATACAACTTCAAGTATTGTGTTACTATCAACACACCATCAGCCTACACTCAAGAAAGTGGGTGCCCTAGAGTGGAAATAGGGTATACAGCAGGTCAATTTATTTTTTTCTGTTGCAATGTAGGATCTCAAAATAAATCATACCCTTCCAGTGGAACTAGTATAGACTTATCTAGATAACTTGCTTCTAGGTCAACATAAGTGTAACCTACAAATTTAAAACTTGGCTACTATTTTAACTCTAATAGGGAAGTAACACTCTTGCTGCTCAGGTTAAGAAACACCATGGAAAATCTAAAATTCCATTCTTGATCCATCCCCACAAAAATCATAAAGAGCATATTCCACAATAGATATGCACACAATATCCACAAAATAGACTTCTGCTTTTAATTATTATGTTAGATCACCTTACAGTTTATATCACCTTACATTTTAGACCTCTGTTCTACTGGTCTGTCTAAAGCCTAGTACACACAATCAGAAAATCGTACAATAACCTGATCGTTAGTACACAGCTTTCATCACAAATTATTTGAAGGGAAAAGTACAAAAATGTTTCTAGTACAATACCAGATTGTATGATTTTGGTTTAATCCCTACAGTTTTCATCTAAAAATACAATACAAATACATTACGTCACTTCCAAATTTTTACTAGTGTGGGGTCTTGTGAGCTACTATGGTGTATGTAAAGTGCTAATAAATATTTAAATGATACAAAAATTTTGATATACAAATAAAATTAAATAAAATTGTGTTGGGGGAGGGGCTCTGACGTCACGGCACTTAAAGCAACATACAGCAAGTATTCAACAATATTGGAAAAACCTCACTGTGGATTCAAATTTTAACTTTTAATGCGGTTTTAACTTGTAATACATGTGAGTGCACTACTTTATTCAAATAAATTAATTTTAAAGAGGATAAGGCACTATATTATTTTATTACATTTCATGGTCAATACACCTAATGGAGAAAAATCCCTAAGGAAGCAAGGAGACCCCCTAGTGGGAAGAGGGATATTTCTGTCCATCCATTTTGCTCCAGGAAAATCCATAAGGAAGCGAGGGGACCCCCTACTGGGAAGAGGGAACACTCCCTTCATCCATCTCAGGGAAAGAGGGATAATCCTATCTATTTATCACTAAGTCCAATTAAAGTGACACAAGCCTATTATGACCTTACTTAATGGTTTGGTCATATACACCAGGTGAGAGCACAACTTGTGAAGGTACGCAATATATTTTTTATGCTTGGTAAACTGCACGGTTATTATCTCGCATTACAGCACAAGTATCAAAATCACGGGCTTGTTAAGGACATGTTTGCAGCAGCAATATAATTGCAGTGATATTGTGACATATATTCTTTTGATGCTGGACTTTTATGTATTCAATATTTATTCACTCATAATTTATGCAATTGGTAGTGGAGCATGACACTATTTCTGATTCTGTTCACTTCTGAATTTTTATTCTGTCATACAAGAATTTTTGTAACTTTAGTAACCTTTTCACTTTCAATATGAGACTAGTGAGACTAGTATGCAAGAAAAGAAAATGGACGATCATTCGTCTGATATTCTCTTCATGTGTTTTATGTCTTAGCTTCATACTCTAAACTCCCCTTCACAGCTTGTGAAATTAAACAAATGATTAATGCTCTGTCTGACTATAAATACCCAGGTCCAGATGGAGTCTCTGGAGAATACTATAAACTTTTCCAGCACATACAACATTTATTAGCCACCCTCAATGCTACTATTTGCTCTGGAGATGCTTAAGACAACCATAATCACTTTACCCAAACCTGGAATGAGTTGCTGCAATATTTTAGAACTCTTTCTTTATTAAACCCAGATTTAAAGATGTATTTTAAAATCTTCTCCAACACTATTTGTGCAGGGGGACAGGGCTGGTTTTAACTTGGGGCCCCAGATGCCAGCAGACAACTTCTCAATCATCATATGTTCAGATATGCAACAGATTCCTTCTCTGTTTCTTTCTATGGAGGAAAACAAGACATTCGAAAGGTCAATTAGGATAGCCTAACAACTGTTCCTGAAAGATTTGGCTTTGTGGGAAAATTCAGCTATTTAGACACTGTATACGCCTCTCTCAACTCAGGCATATAGTGGCAACCTCCTTTCTAGGTCATTTTCTATCACCAATAGGGATGGGTGTGATGTTCAAGTGGAAGATAAGCTTGACTCAAATATTGACCATTCATGTAAAACTGTTGGTTTTTTTTTTTTTGGTCAAGTAAAGGAATTTTTCAAAAGTCTGATGTCTTTATTTTTTCTAAATGTAACCCTTTTGTGACTGGATAGAGGTAAAAGTTCCCCTTACTCATTCACAAAGGGGAGGCAGCATCAGGCTGCTCCCTTATTTAAAGGGGTACCCTGATGCTTATAAGTCCCCCTGCCCACAGACCCCCACAACCACTGGGCCAGGGTTGTGGGGAAGAGGCCATTGTCCCCATGTCCTATCCTTCCTACCAGACCTAAAGGGTCTGCTATGGATTGGAGGGGGGCACACTGTTTTTATTGTTGTTTATTTTAATTAAAATTTCATTTAAAAAAAAAAAGTCAGTCATACTGCAGCAGTTTCTATACATTGTATAGATATGCAACTTTGCAGGTAGTTTAAGGGGACCCTCACCCTCCAGGCATGTTATTTAAAGACATTTTTCATATTTTTTTTGTTACTTAAAGCAATGAAAAATGGCTTCCCCTTTAGAAACGGTACTTTTTGAAAACCTTTTTTTCACTGATTCTTGTCCCTCAGGGCAGTACCCAAGTCCCTATACCCCTGTTGTGGCCAATAACTTTAATATAAGCCTTGAAAATGGGCACTTTTGAATTTACAAGTTTGAGTCCCGTAGACTTGCATTGAGTTCAAAGTTCATTGTCCAACGTTAATAAGTTTAAATGTTCGACCACAAACCGAACACAGGGATGTCGGCTCATCACTGATCACCAACAGAATGCACTAGGGATGCCCTCACTACCGTCTTATCTTTATGCTCTTAAGGGAACCTCTGGCAGGAACACCAAGAATGCAAGCAAACATTCATGTCATAACAGTAAACTGACAATCATGTACTTTTGCAGATGATGTTATTTTATCACATAGAGACCTGGTTCCTTCCCTTTGTGCAGTAGAGTTCTATAACTTTTTAATGAGGTATCTTATTATAAGGTTAATAAAGGGAAATTGTATATTCTGAGTATAGAAGTAGACACAGCTACTAAAACCCATATACAATCTACCCTGCCATACACTTGGAATAATGACACCCTCCCATATTTGTGGATTACCTTAACAGCCCCTTCTTCCTTATTATACAAAGCTAACTTGAACCAGTACTACATCAAAGACAATCTGGTCTTCAAAGACTTAGCAAATAATCAGATCTCATAGGGAAGCAGCTTGGCATTCTATAAGATGCTAGTTTTGCCCAAGATACTGTACTATTTTAGGGACTTAGCAATTTCTTTCCTTACTTGCTTTTTCATTTCTATTAATCGCATGCTTAAATCATATGTACGACAGGGCAGATGAGCCCCTGATGACGTCATTTGTAATGAAATGCACAGGCCAGAGCCAGAACACATGCCAACCACGTATGCATGACTTCCTGTGGCCATCTTGGATCCTGGCACATGGATTTTTTGTGTTAATACAGAAGTGTTGGATTGTCTATTCCTGAGTTGCTGTTGAGCTGAGGGGTGTGACTGACCCATGCGTATTACATCAAGAGTTGTTTGACCACATTGGGGGTCATTCTATTCTGGTAAGCCCTAATGCTGCACTTGGATGGTGTGATATGCTGACTTGCTGGGATTGGAGGGCGTTCTGTGATCCACGTCTGCTGTTGACATCCATTGGTTTCTAACAAGATCATTTTCTTCCTTTTGGTTTTCCATTGGGACTTAAATTACTATTTATGTGATGTTCACTTTTCTGTCCTTTTATGAACATGTAAATTTTTTGTGAAGTTGTATATATATATTTTTATGTGGAGATTGTGTAATGATTTTTTCATGTTTTCGCATTTTCCATGGTCAGTTTATAGCATTCACTTAGCTTTTTTAGCATTGCTCTTTTTCTCATTTGAAACAAGCCAGGCACTCCAGAAGATCCTTTCCTAACATAAACAAGTAGGTAGCATGGTATTTTCTGCTTTGAAAAATTAAAATTTACTAGTGCTAGATCAAATGAGGCACTGACTCTATGACCTAAATAACAAACATTTGTGTCTACTAGAAAGGAATGTGACAACAAAAGGAAACCTTTGCTTACTTCTTTTATCATATCTTTTCACCAAACATGAAGGTACCAGAATACCTCATCCAGGAGCTTCCTCTCTCCCAGTGGTAAAAAAAATTTGGGTTTTAACTCTAGAGGACATCTGTGATCAGACAACCTTGTTCCCTTTTCATTCCTGTTCTCCAAATTCTTCTTTGCCCAGTGGGAACATTTCACATATTTGAGAAAAGCCTATTTCATGCAACACCAAGAACCACAGCTCACAATTCCTACTCTAGCATGGTACTTTTTAACCCCATCCCGCCGGCGCCTCCCGGCCCTTTAAAAGTTTCAGATGCCGGGAGGCGGGGTGGGTGGGGTGTGGTTTAGAAATCATGTGACCGCCGTGATGTGTCATCACGGCGGTCACATGATCGGAAAAGGTCCCGATCAAAAGAGCAGACCGGGACCTTTCCGTGAGTACCACACATGTGTGCTGGGAGCGCACAGGGCGCGCGCTCTCAGCACATATGTTTTTTGCTACATGAACGCAAATGTACGACCGCCTGGTGTCTAGGCCCAGACGCCGGGAGGCCGCACATTTGTGTGCGGCCGGCGCAAAGGGGTTAAATCATTCTCTTCCAAGAACAAAAGGTATCACATTGTTTTATAATTGTCTACACTCTAAAAAGACCTCTTTTAAATCTCCACCTATGGTGTGCTGGAAAGAAGATTTAAAAAAAAAGATTTGCTTCACTTCAATTATCCTGTGCAATAAAATACAACCAAAAAACTTGCAAAAAGACATGCAAAAACCTGAAAAGATTAAGAAACTCATTGTTCTCTTTGGTTTCAGAAACTAAATAAACTATTGAAAAATCAGGTGAAGCATCATATAAACAAATAAGCAAACAAATCATCCTGCATGCTCATCCACAAACTTACTAACTCCTATCATTGATATTAGAAACATAAAACGGAGGCAAGACAGAGCAAAAGTGTTCAATGCTACAAAGCAAGAGTAGAAAGAAAAAAAGTTACATTTTATTTAAGCAAAGTGAAAGTTTGCGCCAAACAGAACAACACATGAGCAAAGATCAATGCACCCTAGCAGTGGGCTGTGTATAGAGATGGAAAATTTCCAGAAACTTTGAAGCCATGGGAAAAAAACATTTTTTTCTAGAAAAAAAGGGAAATTTTGGAAAAATTTAAAACTAAATCTAAAATAGTTTTATTACACTGGAAACATGAAATGCAGTGTATATAAAAGTATTAGGCTTGAAATAAAAGGACAGCTTATTCATTAAATAAACTAAACTTGCTTTTTAAAATATTTTTTTTTTCATTACAAATGGAATAACAATAACAAGGACTGTATATGTTAAGAACATTTCACCTATACTGTACATGAGAACAGGTAACCACCCTTCCCCTCCCCTTTTACCACATATTAATTTAAAACCTTCCTGCCTATATACATTTTCAGTTATTGACAATGCTGATCCAGAAACATATATTGCTCTTGCAAGAGCTTGAGCAACGTTCTCCTGATTTTCAGGTGTCATTTTATCTATCAATTAAGGGACTGCGTATTTTTGGGAGGCAGTTTTTTGTAACAGTTCTTTACTTAAAGATGTTGCTGGTGAAGAATCCAGATGATCCAGAAGCAGCAGAAAGAGAATTTCTGGAATGAGAGCTCTGGAGGGAAAAGCTATATTGGACATTCATTATGGTCCTCATCATTTCATTCCATAAAGTATTTTTTAATGTCTTTAGGCCACCTATGGCATCCAAGGATGTCTTTTGTCTCCCTTGAAGCATTTGGAAAATATTTTTTTCCTCATAATATTTGCAAACTGCAACATTGCTCTCAGCAGAAATTGCAGTTTGGAAATCTTTCAAAACTCTAGATGTTAGTCTCACCATTTTACTGAGAGGAGGAAAATAAAAATCAATTTACTGACCAGGCTATAAGGAAACAGTATGCTGTGATGGTGGGGAACATTAATAGGAATCATTTAAAGGTTATAAAGATGAACTATTTTGTCAGACTATGTTGAGTATATACAGTGGTGAAAATAATTATTTGATCCCCTGTAGATTTTGTAAGTTTGCCTACTTACAAAGAAATGAAGGATCATAGGTGTATTTTAAATGATAGACGGAATGTCAACCAAAAATCCAGAAAAAACACGATACAAATGTTATAAATTGAGGTGCAGTATGTGTGTATGTGTGTACTGATTTCCTCAGACTACAGCAAAGAATCTGTTTGTTTGGTTGTATTTCTTATAAACAGAAATCACATTACTCTAAGTGTTTGAGTGGACACTTTCTCAAACAAATAGTATTGAAAACCATTTACACAAGCTCTCCTCTAAACAATGAGAACTTAGATACTATTTTAGAATTTTGGGCAAAAGTCATTTGGTAGTTAAATACTTCTATTGTGTTTTCAGGTATTCTGATTATGCAATGCTTTCAGTTAAATAATGGTCGACAATAGTGTGATCTTTTGACATATGTGAACTATGGCATGTATGATACAACAGTATCTATTAGAGGTTGAATTGGAGAATATTACATCAATATAAAAAGGTAGAAAAGGATACTCTCATGTGGGACTGGCTACCCAAAACTTTAAAAATAAAAAGTCAGCAGGTTAGGCTGACTGGGGGAATTAACACCAAGGAAGGTCTTTACCAGCCAAAAGAAGCTTTACCTGAAGACTCTTTCACCCAATCTCCTGCTATCGCGGTAGAGTAAGCTTGGGGACCTCATTGGTTACAGAGATCATGAACCTGCTCTAACTTGAGAAACTTTAATTTCTATTGTATAAAAAACATAGTTTTGCTAGGAAGTAGGTTGCATTTTGATTGTTATAGGTATATCTGTCAGTCTTGTATTGTATTCCTAGAATTGTCAGGGCTGTTTCACATATATGTGGTTTGGATGTGGTTTGAACCACATCCAATCTGCATGACATATAAAATAACATTGCTTCCTCTGGTGCCTGTTCACATATGTCCAGTGCAGACAAATTCATCCTCTTACTTTTCAATTAGGGCCTGAGAGGACAGAAACTCTCATCTACTGTATCCCAACAACCCCCCAACTGTAGGAGGTTCAAGATGGAGCCCACAAGCAAACTAAAACTGGAGCCTTGCCCCCTAGTGGAAGATATGTATATTTCTCTTGTTTAAGACCTGCATTGAGAAGTAAAGTTACATAGTTACATAGTTAGTCTGGCCGAAAAAAGACAAAAGTCCATCCAGTTCAACCATTAAAAAAAAAAAGTTATAATCCTATACCCACAGTTGATCCAGAGGAAGGCAAAAAAAAACCCCAGCAAAGCATGATCCAATTTGCTCCTGCAGGGGAAAAATTCCGTCCTGATCCCCCAAGAGGATATTCCCTGGATCAACTTTACCTATGAATTATCCAGTTATATTCTGTGTAACTAAGAAAGAATCCAGGCCTTTTTGAAAGCAATCCACTGAGCTGGCCAGAACCAACTCTTGAGGGAGTCTATTCCACATTTTCACAGCTCTCACTGTGAAGAAACCGTGTTTAGAGATTACATTTCTTTTCCTCCAGACGTAAAGAGTGCCCCTTTGTCCTTTGTGATGACCTGGGGGTGAATAACTCTACACCGTGTTCACTATATGAACCACTGATGTATTTATACATGTTGATCATATCCCCTCTTAATCTCCTCTTCTCAATAGAGAATAAATTCAGTTCCTCTAATCTTTCCTCATAGCTGAGCTCCTCCATGCCTCTTATCAATTTGGTTGCCCTTCTCTGTACTTTCTCCAGTTCCCCAATGTTCTTTTTGTGAATTGGTGACCAAAACTGAACTGCATATTCCAGATGAGGTGTTACTAATGATTTATACAGGAGTAAAATGATATCTCTCTCTGGAAACTATACCTCTTGGCATTGCATGCCATTATTAAGCTTGTGAACTATCAGAACTCCCAGATCCTTCTCCACCATTGATTCCCCCAGTTGTACTCCCCCTAGTATGTATGATACTTGCATATTCTTAGCCCCCAAGTGCAGAACCTTACATTTATCAACATTAAACCTCATTTGCCACATAGTTGCCCAATTAAACAGTCCATTGAGGTCGGCTTGTAAGTTGGAGACATCCTATACGGACATTATTCCACTGCACAGTTTGGTGTCACCTGCAAAGACTGAAATGGGATTTTTAATCCCAGACCCTTTATCATTTACAAATATATTAAAAAGTAAGTGTCCCAACACTGAACCCTGGGGTACACCACTGACAACCCTAGACCATTCAGAGTATGAATCATTAATCACTACTCTTTGAACCCGATCTTTTAGCCAGTTTTCTATCCATTTCCATACAGATTTTTCCACGCCCGTAGACTTTACCTTTTTACATTAGCCGTGTGTGAGGAACTGTGTCAAATGCTTTTGCAAAATCCAAGTATACCACGTCCACAGCCACCTCTCTGTCCAAGATTTTGCTCACCTCCTCATCATAAGAGTTCAGATTTGTTTCACAATGTCTGTCTTTCATGAATCCATGTTGTCTGTTGCTTAAAATATTTTTTTTCCAGCAAGAACTCATCTGTGTGGTCTTTTATTAAACTCTCCAGTATCTTCCCAACTATAGAAGTTGAACTAAGAGGTCTATAATTGCTTGGTAAAGATTTTGACCCCTTTTTAAATTTTACTTGAATTGTATTCCAGGATTTGTTGTCTTCAGCTGAGAGAACTTGCAATAATTTAAGATGTCACAGTGAAGGAAATAAGTATTTGATCCCCTGCTGATTTTGAATGTTTGCCCACTCACAAAGAAATTATCAGTCTAAAAATTGAATGGTAGGTGTATTGTAACACTGAGAGACAGAATAGCAACAATAAATTCAAAAGAAATGCATGTCTAACAAATTATGCACTGATTTGCATGTTCATGAGGGAAATAACTATTTGATCCCCTATCTTTCAGCAGTATTTCTGGCTACCAGGTGTCTTTCATACAGGTAACAAGCTGAGATTAAAAGCAGTCTCTTAAAGGGAGTGTTGCTAATCTCATTTACCTGTATAAAAGACACCTGTCCACAGGAGAAATCAAACAATCACATTCCATATTCTCCACCATGGCAAAGACCAAAGAGCTGTCCAAGGATTTCAAAGACAAGATTGTAGACCTTCATAAGGCTGGACTGGGCTACAAAACTGTTGCCAAGCAGCTTGGTGAGAAGGTGACAACAGTTGGTGCAATCAATCGCAAATGGAAGAAACACAAAACAACTGTCAGTCTCCTTAGGTCTGGTGCACCATGCAAGATCTCACCTCGTGGAGTGTCAGTGATCATGAGAACAGTGAGGAATCATCCCAGAACTAGGATCTTCTCAATGATCTCCAGGCAGCTGGGACCACAGTCACCAAGAAAACAATTGGTAACATGCTACGCCTACAAGGATTGAAATCCTGCAGTGGCTGCAAGGTCCCTCTGCTCAAGAAAGCACATGTTCAGGCCCATCTGAAGTTTGCCACTGAACATCTGAATGATGCAGAGGAGGACTGGTTGAAAGTGTTGTGGTCAGATGAGACCAAAATCGAGCTCTTTCGCATCAACTCAACTTGCTGTGTTTGGAGAAAGAGGAATGCTGCCTATGACCCCAAGAACACCATCCCAACTGTCAAACATGGTGGTGGAAACATTCTGCTTTGGGGGTGTTTTTCTGCTAAGGGGACATGACAACTGCACCGCATCAAAGGGACGATGGGAGGGACAATGTACCATCAAATCTTGAGTGAGAACCTTCTTCCCTCAGCCAGGGCATTGAAAATGGGTCGTGGATGGGTGTTCCAGCATGACAATGACCCAAAACACATGGTCAAGGCAATAAAGGAGTGGCTCAAGAAGAAGCACATTAAAGTCCTGGAGTGGCCTAGCCTGTCTCCAGACCTTAATCCGATTGAAAATCTGTGGAGGGAGCTGAAAGTTCGAGTTGCCAAACGTCAGCCAGCAAACCTTAATAACTTGGAGAGGATCTGCCAAGAGGAGTGGGCCAAAATCCCTCCTGAGATGTGTGCAAACCTGGTGGCCAACTACAGGAAACGTCTGACCTCTGTGATTGCCAGCAAGGGATTTGCATCATGAAATCATGTTTAGTGAAGGGAATCAAATACTTATTTCCCTCATGAACATGCAAATCAGTGCATAATTTGTTAGACATGCATTTCTTTTACATTTTTTGTTGATATTCTGTCTCTCAGTGTTACAATACACCTACCATTCAATTTTTAGACTGATAATTTCTTTGTGAGTGTGCAAACATTCAAAATCAGCATATGTAAATAGTAGAATAGTAGAGTGCTGGCAATGGTTGGGAAGCAGCTAGCACAAAAAGCAGGTAACAATCCCCACAAATGAATATGTAAGCAAGTGCAGCGCTAAAATTACTAATGAATAAAGTGGAACAATAAAGTGCATTACATAAAAAATATATCACTTTCGAGAAAACAATAATAGAAATTAAATAGAACTATATTATTATATTTAGATACTAATCTAAATTAACATCTAAACCCATAAAACTATAAGTAAAACCTTCAACTGTAAGTGTAATGACTAATAAAACATATACAATAATTAATGACAATTACATACATTTTACTGCACCTTATTGTTTCATGGACATTTACATGGATCACATGTAATCACGGACATTATCAGTTTTACCATCCATATATTTTTGTTAAACTTTTACCTACATTGCACTTGATACTACGCATCATTGCGGACATCATCACATTACCTATATATTTATGAGGCACTTTATATTTATTGAAGTTGATTCATCTGACGGTTTTTGCACTCTTATGTAATGCACCTTGCTGTTCCACCTTATCCATACAGTTTTTGATGCATTTACTGTTCCATTTTATGAATTTGATTTATTGAAGATTCGTTACACTCTCATATGATGCACTTTATTGTTCTGTTTTGGTACACATAGTTTATGATGCACTATATAGTTCTATTCAATTTCTATTATTGTTTTTCTGGAAAGTGATATATTTTTTATGTGATGCACTTTATTGTTCCACTTTATTCATTAGTAATTTTAGTGCTGCACTTGCTTACATATTCAAAATCAGCAGGGGATCAAATACTTATTTCCTTCACTGTACCTTAAGTCTCAGAAAACTTTCATTAACATCTTCATAATTTTAATATCATATCATAGATGTATTATTTATCATTGTATAAGAACATATTCCACACTTCTTTAGTTTTTTTTTTTAATTTTTCTTGAAAAAAATGGGAAAAAAAATCCCCCCCAATTTTTTCATTTTTTTCCCAGGCTTTCTCATCTCTAGCTGTGCAGCAACCAAGTGGACAAATATATATTCTTTATAGATAGAATGGATTCTACCTGAGATTTGCTGTGCAGATTATAAAGTGTATGGTAGATAACAAATCTGTGTCCAATCCAAATTGTCTGGGCTGGTGTGTTTGTAGGTTCACCTGCACATATGTAAGTTATAAAGTGTTACTAAACCCAGGACCCTGCATTCACTATATCTGGTCTCCCACAGAACATGGAAATGCAATTATTTTAGTAAATGTAAACTGCTAAATACCATTTCTCATCAGCAGTGTATAGCAGTCTTGTGACTTCTATCAGTGTCCAACAGAGCACTGGTTAAAGCTTGTAGGAGGAGTTTTCATTCTCCCCTGATTTGCCTATTAAGACTGCAGAACCCCTGACCTCTGTCTGGGCAGTGCTAGATAACCTTGTGCTGATCACTTGCACTCTCCCAAGAAAAAAAAACTCTCTAGCAATACACACCAAACTGAGCATGTGCAGCTTGCCCCCAAGGCTTTTCTATCAGCAGATGAATTGGCGGCTGTGGACAAAGGGGAGGATCAGAGAAGAGAGGATCAAACATCCTTTTTACACAATACAGAGGATTAACCCCTTGGCTTCCACAGTGAGTATAACAAGCATGCTTTAGTGCATACACAGACTGATTTTACTGTTGTGGGTTTAGCAACACTTTAAGTTCAATTATAACTCCCAGGATTTTCTGTACAGATTGGAGAGTATATGGTAGACAGGAGACCTATATCAAATCCACAGGGCCTATAGTCCGGACCGGTATGAGATGCGTGTATAGATTCACTTGCACATATGCAAAGATAAGCTTCAATTGTGACTCATCAAGGCAAAATACACTGATGTATCAGATGCATAACCTAAGGAGTCCAAAGACTAGAGCAAAAAGGTGCAAATCATTACCCTCAACTTAGGCAACGTGCTTGTAACAGTGCTGATTAAATAGTTCCATAAAAATGGATATAGCCAGTCTCCTAGCTTGGGCCATACATCTCAGACCTTCTGGTATTCAGCATGTCCTTGCAATTGTAGAGTGTACAATGAATGACAGAACTATATCCAGTTGACAGTGACCCATGTGGGTGGTTTGTATTATGTAAATTCAACTGTACATATGCAGAAATCAAGTTCCTTTTCAGATCATCGACTCAACACCATACTGATTCACACAACACACCAAATCCAGGGAGCAGGGCACAGTGGGAACTCTACCCACTCCTTAACCAGCACAGTTATAGCAGTGCTTGTCAAGTTGTTCTATATGAAAGGATGTTGTCACTTTCCTAGTTTTACCCAAGCATCTCACGCATTCAAGTGTTCAGCACATGCTTTCAAATTGTACATCCATCAACAAGTTGTAAAAAGCATACTGTAGGGGAAGGCAAGCCTGGTCAGTGGATATGCTGGGCCACTACACCCTAATGTGTTTTCTCCAAAATCAGACTTCCTGGAATAGAAACCCTTTTGTGGTTACTACCCAAATGGTATTTGACTTTTAATCTTCCTTTGAAGCTTATTTGTTCTATTTTTTCAACTGTTATACAGTAAGGATGATGTTGCCCATTTTATGTGGATGAATCTATGATTGTATTACCACTTTCAAATTTGAATTTGTTAATTTTTATTTTATAGACACCTTGTCAGCAGCATCAACTCCTGATTACGTAATCACAGAAAACATTTTCTGTGATTATTTTCTTCTGCCTATGGTTCCTGGCAGGGGCGGACTGACCATTTGGAAACTCGGGCACTGCCTGAGGGCCCGGGGTCAGTAGGGGGCCCCATGAGATGCCCCTGGTACCTTTTTCATAGGATTTTTTGAGTTTGGGCAAGGACACAGGGGCCCCATGATCCCCTATTGCCCGGGGGCCCCATGAGTAGTCAGTCCGCCCCTGGTTCCTGGTCACCTGACCATTCATTTTTTTGTCCTGATTAAGTAAATGAATGTTCATGAAATTCGTTGAAGTTTGTGATTCCTGTTTAGTCCATCTGTTTATTTTGCAAGTTTAGGTAATTCATTTTGAGAATTTTGAGTTGTTTGTAAAATTTGAGCATTAACTGGATATGTTATACAGACTCACATCAGTAAATAAGCCTTCTGTATAGTTTTATTACCAATAGTTTTAATGTCATATTATCGTTTCTTATCTCAAGGAATTGGGTTTTTTAAATTCCTAGTTAAATTTTTTTACAAACGTATATATATCACCGACTTTTGTGACAAAGGGGGAAATAGGATAGGGCACTTCATAAATGCAGTTAATCTAACAATTCCCTGTTCAACAAATTTGGTATCATCTTCATCCTCAGAAATATTTCCTTCTTCCCAAACTTCACATAGATCACATAAAGCCCTATTTTTCTTTCTGGGCATCAAAAACCATTGGATATTTTCCAGCCCATCTACCAGTATTGGCCTTAAACAGGTCTCTCCCATGCACCTAGTGTTCTTGACCTCCAGGGGTTTATTTACTAAAGCTGGAGAGTCCAAAATCAGACTCCCTTCTGCATAGAAACCAATCAGCTTCTAACCTCAGCTTGTTCAATGAAGCTTTGGCAATGAAACCTGGAAGCTGATTGGTTTCTATGCAGAAGGGAGTCTGATTTTGGACTCTCCAGCTTTAGTAAATAAACCCCACAGTGTCTGTTGGAAGGGATGTTTGCATACTAGTCAAAGAGGCAAATATCATAAAGAATAGGACATCTGGACACTAAGAGGTATCCCATTTCTCTGCTATGGATTTCCTTAAGCTGGTTTTTAGATTTTGATATCGGTGATAACGGGGCCATATTCAAGTGAGAATAGTTTCCTTTGTTAGTCTGTTAATTAAATCATTTAGATATGTTGTATAGTTATTAATACTATTTCCTTAAAAATTATGTTGAAGTGATTTATTTGCTTATTCATCATCTCTGAAAATTAAGTCTTCCAAATTACTAGATAAGATAATATTGCATTGACACTGTTATGCAAAAATTATCTGCATACCTGTGACTCTCACTTAGTTCATGTAATTGAAAGGGTATATCTGCTATGTCAAAGATTAATGTCATTTTGAAGCCTAAATAAAAAAATAATATTGCAAATAAAAGTATTGGTTTCCAATTAGGACGGTCATCAGTTCAATAAAGAAATCAGAACAAACGTTCAGCAGTACTTTTAACTGTACTTTTAATGCAAAAAATATTGATTCTCAGATCCAAAAAGGCAGAGCTAAAAATCCAAATTTATTTGCTGAAATATAGGATTTGAAACTAGGTAAAACTTGAAAAGGTTGGTGGCTGGGCTTAAAGCTTTGAGATTTTAAAATATGATGTTAAAAAAGATTTGATCATCAAATAAATTTGACATAGAAGAAAATTATAGCAAATTAATTTGGTGTAAAAGTACCTCCTGTTGTATAAACAGATTTTAACTGAAAAAGTTCTGCTACTGCATTTATACCCACCAAAAATAATTACAATAAACTGCTAGCAAAAATACATTATTAATTAAAAGCACACAAAATCCAAATTTAAAAAAAAGGAGCCAGGAGCACAAAACCACTGCAAAGAGCAGCTACTGATTTGCAGAGCCTACTTTTGAGCTTGGCCCATTTCAAGTACCCAGAGGAGTGAGTCCCTGTAATACAGGCTGCAGACCCATCCATCCTTAAAGGGGACCTCTGGATGAGCTGACCACCACCCAACCCAAGAGC